>NW_027051053.1:0-11672 GCF_954871325.1 Gordionus sp. m RMFG-2023 | reverse complement strand
CCACATCATAACTCCAAAAATAATGATGGAAACTTAAAAATTTTTTCATTTTATGTTTATATATGTTAGTTTACACCAAATGAGTCAAAAAAAATTAAATATTATTATAATCCCAAAAATTTTAAAAAAAATTAATAAATTGACTAAACTGAGAATTCACATCATAACTCCAAAAATAATGATGGAAACTTAAAATTTTTTTTATTTTATGTTTAGTTTACACCAAATGAGTCACAAAAATAAAAAATTTTTAAAATCCCCCTAACCTCTAACCCTAACCCTAACCCTACCCTAACCCTAACCCTAACCCTTAAAAAAAATTAAAAAATTGATTAAACTAAGAATCCACATCATAACTCCAAAAATAATGATGGAAACTTAAAAATTTTTTCATTTTATGTTTATATATGTTAGTTTACACCTAATGAGTCAAAAAAAATAAAATATTATTATAATCCCAAAAATTTTAAAAAAAATTAAAAAATTGATTAAACTAAGAATCCACATCATAACTCCAAAAATAATGATGGAAACTTAAAAATTTTTTCATTTTATGTTTATATAAGTTAGTTTACACCAAATGAGTCAAAAAATAAAATATTTTTAAAATCCCAAAAATTTTAAAAAAAATTAATAAATTGACTAAACTGAGAATCCACATCATAACTCCAAAAATAATGATGGAAACTTAAAAATTTTTTCATTTTATGTTTATATAAGTTAGTTTAGACCAAATGAGTCAAAAAAATAAAATATTTTTAAAATTCCAAAAATCTAAAAAAAAATTAAAAAATCGACTAAACTGAGAATTCACATCGTAACTCCAAAAATAATGATGGAAACTTAAAAAATTTTCATTTTATGTTTATATAAGTTAGTTTACACCAAATGAGTCAAAAAAATAAAATATTTTAAAAATCCCAAAAATCTAAAAAAAATTAATAAATTGACTAAACTGAGAATCCACATCATAACTCCAAAAATAATGATGGAAACTTAAAAATTTTTTCATTTTATGTTTATATATGTTAGTTTACACCAAATGAGTCAAAAAAAATTAAATATTATTATAATCCCAAAAATTTTAAAAAAAATTAATAAATTGACTAAACTGAGAATTCACATCATAACTCCAAAAATAATGATGGAAACTTAAAATTTTTTTTATTTTATGTTTAGTTTACACCAAATGAGTCACAAAAATAAAATATTTTTAAAATCCCAAAAATCTAAAAAAAAAATTAAAAAATTGACTAAACTGAGAATCCACATCATAACTCCATAAATAATGATAGAAACTTAAAAATTTTTTCATTTTATGTTTATATAAGTTAGTTTACACTAAATGAGTCACAAAAATAAAATATTTTTAAAATCCCCCTAACCCTAACCCTAACCCTAACCCTAACCCTAATCCTAACCTCTTACCCTAACCCTAACCCTAACCCTAACCCTAACCCCTTACCCCTAACCCTAACCCTAACCCTAACCCTAACCCTAACCCCTAACCCTAACCCTAACCCTAACTCTAACCCTAACCCTAACCCTAACCCTAACCCTAACCCTAACCTCTAACCCTAACGCTAACCCTAACCCTAACCCTAACCCTAACCCTAACCCTAACCATAACCCTAACCCTACCCTAACCCTACCCTAACCCTAACCTTAACCCTAACCCTAACCCTAACCCTAACCCTAACCCTAACCTTAACCCTAACCCCTAACCCTAACCCTTAAAAAAAATTAAAAAATTGATTAAACTAAGAATCCACATCATAACTCCAAAAATAATGATGGAAACTTAAAAATTTTTTCATTTTATATTTATATAAGTTAGTTTACACCAAATGAGTCACAAAAATAAAATATTTTTAAAATCCTACTAACCCTAACCCTAACCCTAACCCTAACCCTAACCCATAACCCTAACCCTAACCCATAACCCAAACCCTAACCCTAACCTCTAACCCTAACCCTAACCCTAACCCTAACCCCTTAACCCTAACCCTAACCCTAACCCTAACCCTAACCCTAACCCTAACTCTAACCCTAACCCTAACCCTAACCCTAACCATAACCCTAACCCTACCCTAACCCTAACCCCAACCCTAACCCTAACCCTAACCATAACCCTAACCCTACCCTAACCCTAACCTTAACCCTAACCCTAACCCTAACCCTAACCCTAACCCCTAACCCTAACCCTTAAAAAAAATTAAAAAATTGATTAAACTAAGAATCCACATCATAACTCCAAAAATAATGATGGAAACTTAAAAATTTTTTCATTTTATGTTTATATATGTTAGTTTACACCAAATGAGTCAAAAAAAATAAAATATTATTATAATCCCAAAAATTTTAAAAAAAATTAATAAATTGACTAAAGTGAGAATTCACATCATAACTCCAAAAATAATGATGGAAACTTAAAGATTTTTTCATTATATGTTTATATATGTTGGTTTACACCAAATGAGTCAAAAAAATAAAATATTATTATAATCCCAAAAATTTTAAAAAAAATTAAAAAATATATTGAACTAAGAATCCACATCATAACTCCAAAAATAATGATGGAAACTTAAAATTTTTTCATTTTATGTTTTTATATAAGTTAGTTTACACCAAATGAGTCAAAAAATTAAAATCCCAAAAATCTAAAAAAAAATTAAAAAATTGACTAAACTGAGAATCCACATCATAACTCCAAAAATAATGATAGAAACTTAAAAATTTTTTCATTTTATATTTATATAAGTTAGTTTACACCAAATGAGTCACAAAAATAAAATATTTTTAAAATCCCCCTAACCCTAACCCTAACCCTAACCCTAACCCTAACCCTAACCCTAACCCATAACCCAAACCCTAACCCTAACCCTAACCCTAACCCTAACCCTAACCCTAACCCCTTAACCCTAAACCTAACCGTAACCCTAACCTCTAACCCTAACCCTAACCCTAACCATAACCCTAACCCTACCCTAACCCGACCCTAACCCTAACCTTAACCCTAACCCTAACCCTAACCCTAACCCTAACCCTAACCCTAACCTTAACCCTAACCCCTAACCCTAACCCTTAAAAAAATTAAAAAATTGATTAAACTAAGAATCCACATCATAACTCCAAAAATAATGATAGAAACTTTAAAATTTTTTCATTTTATGTTTATATATGTTAGTTTACACCAAATGAGTCACAAAAATAAAATATTTTTAAAATCCCAAAAATTTTTTAAAAAATTAAAAAATTGATTAAACTAAGAATCCAAATCATAACTCCAAAAATAATGATAGAAACTTAAAAAATTTTTCATTTTATATTTATATATATTAGTTTACACCAAATGAGTCACAAAAATAAAATATTTTTAAAATCCCCCTTACCCTAACCCTAACCCTAACCCTAACCCTAACCCTAACCCTAACCCATAACCCTAACCCTAACCCTAACCCATAACCCTAACCCTAACCCTAATCTTAACCCTAACCCTAACCCTAACCCTAATCCTAACCCTAACCCTAACCCTAACCTCTGACCCTAACCCTAACCTTAACCCTAACCCCTAACCCTAACCCTTAAAAAAATTAAAAAATTGATTAAACTAAGAATCCACATCATAACTCCAAAAATAATGATAGAAACTTTAAAATTTTTTCATTTTATGTTTATATATGTTAGTTTACACCAAATGAGTCAAAAAAATAAAATATTATTATAATCCCAAAAATTTAAAAAAAAATTAATAAATTGACTAAACTGAGAATTCACATCATAACTCCAAAAATAATGATGGAAACTTTAAAATTTTTTCATTTTATGTTTATATATGTTAGTTTACACCAAATGAGTCACAAAAATAAAATATTTTTAAAATCCCAAAAATTTTTTAAAAAATTAAAAAATTGATTAAACTAAGAATCCACATCATAACTCCAAAAATAATGATAGAAACTTTAAAATTTTTTCATTTTATGTTTATATATGTTAGTTTACACCAAATGAGTCAAAAAAATAAAATATTATTATAATCCCAAAAATTTAAAAAAAAATTAATAAATTGACTAAACTGAGAATTCACATCATAACTCCAAAAATAATGATGGAAACTTTAAAATTTTTTCATTTTATGTTTATATATGTTAGTTTACACCAAATGAGTCACAAAAATAAAATATTTTTAAAATCCCAAAAATTTTTTAAAAAATTAAAAAATTGATTAAACTAAGAATCCAAATCATAACTCCAAAAATAATGATAGAAACTTAAAAAATTTTTCATTTTATATTTATATAAGTTAGTTTACACCAGATGAGTCACAAAAATAAAATATTTTTAAAATCCCCCTTACCCTAACCCTAACCCTAACCCTAACCCTAACCCTAACCCATAACCCTAACCCTAACCCTAACCCATAACCCTAACCCTAACCCTAACCTTAACCCTAACCCTAACCCTAACCCTAATCCTAACCCTAACCCTAACCCTAACCTCTAACCCTAACCCTAACCCTAACCCTAACCCTAACCCCTTAACCCTAACCCTAACCCTAACCCTAACCCTAACCCTAACTCTAACCCTAACCCTAACCCTAACCCTAACCCTAACCCTAACCCTAATCCTACCCTAACCCTAACCCTAACCCTAACCCTAACCCTAACCCTAACCATAACCCTAACCCTACCCAAACCCTAACCTTAACCCTAACCTTAACCCTAACCCTAACCCTAACCCTAATCCTAACCCTAACCCTAACCCTAACCTCTAACCCTAACCCTAACCCTAACCCTAACCCTAACCCCTTAACCCTAACCCTAACCCTAACCCTAACCCTAACCCTAACTCTAACCCTAACCCTAACCCTAACCCTAACCCTAACCCTAACCCTAATCCTACCCTAACCCTAACCCTAACCCTAACCCTAACCCTAACCCTAACCCTAACCCTAACCCTAACCATAACCCTAACCCTACCCTAACCCTAACCTTAACCCTAACCCTAACCCTAACCCTAACCCTAACCCTAATCCTAACCCTAACCCTAACCCTAACCCTAACCCTAACCTTAACCCTAACCCCTAACCCTAACCCTTAAAAAAAATTAAAAAATTGATTAAATTAAGAATCCACATCATAACTCCAAAAATAATGATGGAAACTTAAAATTTTTTTCATTTTATGTTTATATAAGTTAGTTTACACCAAATGAGTCACAAAAATAAAATATTTTTAAAATCCCAAAAATCTAAAAAAAAATTAAAAAATTGACTAAACTGAGAATCCACATCATAACTCCATAAATAATGATAGAAACTTAAAAATTTTTTCATTTTATGTTTATATAAGTTAGTTTACACCAAATGAGTCACAAAAATAAAATATTTTTAAAATCCCCTAACCATAACCCTAACCCTAATCCTAACCTCTTACCCTAACCCTAACCCTAACCCTAACCCTAACCCCTTAACCCTAACCCTAACCCTAACCCTAACCCTAACCCCTAACCCTAACCCTAACCCTAACTCTAACCCTAACCCTAACCCTAACCCTAACCCTAACCCTAACCCTAACCCTAACCCCTAACCCTAACCCTAACCCTAACCCTAACCACTTAACCCTAACCCTAACCCTAACCCTAACCCTAACCCTAACCCTAACCTCTAACCCTAACGCTAACCCTAACCCTAACCCTAACCCTAACCCTAACCCTAACCATAACCCTAACCCTACCCTAACCCTACCCTAACCCTAACCTTAACCCTAACCCTAACCCTAACCCTAACCCTAACCTTAACCCTAACCCCTAACCCTAACCCTTAAAAAAAAATTAAAAAATTGATTAAACTAAGAATCCACATCATAACTCCAAAAATAATGATGGAAACTTAAAAATTTTTTCATTTTATATTTATATAAGTTAGTTTACACCAAATGAGTCACAAAAATAAAATATTTTTAAAATCCTACTAACCCTAACCCTAACCCTAACCCTAACCCTAACCCATAACCCTAACCCTAACCCTAACCCATAACCCAAACCCTAACCCTAACCTCTAACCCTAACCCTAACCCTAACCCTAACCCCTTAACCCTAACCCTAACCCTAACCCTAACCCTAACTCTAACCCTAACCCTAACCCTAACCCTAACCCTAACCCTAACCATAACCCTAACCCTACCCTAACCCTAACCCTAACCCTAACCCTAACCCTAACCCTAACCCTAACCATAACCCTAACCCTACCCTAACCCTAACCTTAACCCTAACCCTAACCCTAACCCTAACCCCTAACCCTAACCCTTAAAAAAAATTAAAAAATTGATTAAACTAAGAATCCACATCATAACTCCAAAAATAATGATGGAAACTTAAAAATTTTTTCATTTTATGTTTATATAAGTTAGTTTACACCAAATGAGTCAAAAAAATAAAATATTTTTAAAATCCCAAAAATCTAAAAAAAAATTAAAAAATTGACTAAACTGAATCCACATCATAACTCCAAAAATAATGATGGAAACTTAAAAATTTTTTCATTTTATGTTTATATATGTTAGTTTACACCAAATGAGTCAAAAAAAATAAAATATTATTATAATCCCAAAAATTTTAAAAAAAATTAATAAATTGACTAAAGTGAGAATTCACATCATAACTCCAAAAATAATGATGGAAACTTAAAAATTTTTTCATTTTATGTTTATATAAGTTGGTTTACAGCAAATGAGTCAAAAAAATAAAATATTTTTAAAATCCCAAAAATCTAAAAAAAAATTAATAAATTGACTAAACTGAGAATTCACATCATAACTCCAAAAATAATGATGGAAACTTAAAATTTTTTTCATTTTATGTTTATATAAGTTAGTTTACACCAAATGAGTCACAAAAATAAAATATTTTTAAAATCCCAAAAATCTAAAAAAAAATTAAAAAATTGACTAAACTGAGAATCCACATCATAACTCCATAAATAATGATAGAAACTTAAAAAATTTTTCATTTTATGTTTATATAAGTTAGTTTACACCAAATGAGTCACAAAAATAAAATATTTTTAAAATCCCCCTAACCCTAACCCTAACCCTAACCCTAATCCTAACCTCTAACCCTAACCCTAACCCTAACCCTAACCCTAACCCTAACCCTAACCCTAACCCTAACCCTAACCCTAACCCCTTAACCCTAACCCTAACCCTAACCCTAACCCTAACCCCTAACCCTAACCCTAACTCTAACCCTAACCCTAACCCTAACCCTAACCCTAACCCTAACCCTAACCCTAACCCTAACCCTAACCCTAACCCCTAACCCTAACCCTAACCCTAACCCTAACCCTAACCACTTAACCCTAACCCTAACCCTAACCCTAACCCTAACCCTAACCTCTAACCCTAACCCTAACCCTAACCCTAACCCTAACCCTAACCCTAACCCTAACCATAACCCTAACCCTACCCTAACCCTACCCTAACCCTAACCCTAACCTTAACCCTAACCCTAACCCTAACCCTAACCCTAACCTTAACCCTAACCCCTAACCCTAACCCTTAAAAAAAAATTAAAAAATTGATTAAACTAAGAATCCACATCATAACTCCAAAAATAATGATGGAAACTTAAAAATTTTTTCATTTTATGTTTATATAAGTTAGTTTACACCAAATGAGTCAAAAAAATAAAATATTTTTAAAATCCCAAAAATCTAAAAAAAAATTAAAAAATTGAATAAACTGAGAATCCACATCATAACTCCATAAATAATGATAGAAACTTAAAAATTTTTTTCATTTTATATTTATATAAGTTAGTTTTGACCAAATGAGTCACAAAAATAAAATATTTTTAAAATCCTACTAACCCTAACCCTAACCCTAACCCTAACCCTAACCCTAACCCTAACCCTAACCCATAACCCAAACCCTAACCCTAACCCTAACCCTAACCCTAACCCTAACCTTAACTCTAACCCTAACCCTAACCCTAATCCTAACCCTAACCCTAACCTCTAACCCTAACCCTAACCCTAACCCTAACCCTAACCCTAACCCTAACCCCTTAACCCTAACCCTAACCCTAACCCTAACCCTAACCCTAACCCTAACCCTAACCCTAACCCTAACCCTAACCCTAACCCTAACCATAACCCTAACCCTACCCTAACCCTAACTCTAACCCTAACCCTAACCATAACCCTAACCCTACCCTCACCCTAACCTTAACCCTAACCCTAACCCCTAACCCTAACCCTTAAAAAAATTAAAAAATTGATTAAACTAAGAATCCACATCATAACTCCAAAAATAATGATAGAAACTTTAAAATTTTTTCATTTTATGTTTATATATGTTAGTTTACACCAAATGAGTCAAAAAAATAAAATATTATTATAATCCCAAAAATTTAAAAAAAAATTAATAAATTGACTAAACTGAGAATTCACATCATAACTCCAAAAATAATGATGGAAACTTTAAAATTTTTTCATTTTATGTTTATATATGTTAGTTTACACCAAATGAGTCACAAAAATAAAATATTTTTAAAATCCCAAAAATTTTTTAAAAAATTAAAAAATTGATTAAACTAAGAATCCAAATCATAACTCCAAAAATAATGATAGAAACTTAAAAAATTTTTCATTTTATATTTATATAAGTTAGTTTACACCAAATGAGTCACAAAAATAAAATATTTTTAAAATCCCCTTACCCTAACCCTAACCCTAACTCTAACCCTAACCCTAACCCTAACCCTAACCCTAACCATAACCCTAATCCTACCCTAACCCTAACCCTAACCCTAACCATAACCCTAACCCTAACCCTACCCTAACCCTAACCTTAACCCTAACCCTAACCCTAACCCTAACCCTAATCCTAACCCTAACCCTAACCCATAACCCTAACCCTAACCCTAACCCTAACCCTAATCCTAACCCTAACCCTAACCCTAACCCCTAACCCTAACCCTTAAAAAAAAATTAAAAAATTGATTAAACTAAGAATCCACATCATAACTCCAAAAATAATGATGGAAACTTAAAAATTTTTTCATTTTATGTTTATATAAGTTAGTTTACACCAAATGAGTCAAAAAAATAAAATATTTTTAAAATCCCAAAAATCTAAAAAAAAAATTAAAAAATTGAATAAACTGAGAATCCACATCATAACTCCATAAATAATGATAGAAACTTAAAAATTTTTTCATTTTATATTTATATAAGTTAGTTTACACCAAATGAGTCACAAAAATAAAATATTTTTAAAATCCCCCTAACCCTAACCCTAACCCTAACCCTAACCCATAACCCTAACCCTAACCCTAACCCTAACCTTAACCCTAACCCTAACCCTAACCCTAACCCTAATCCTAAACCTAACCCTAACCCTAACCTTAACCCTAACCCTAACCTCTAACCCTAACCCTAACCCTAACCCTAACCCTAACCCTAACCCCTTAACCCTAACCCTAACCCTAACCCTAACCCTAACCCTAACCCTAACCCTAACCCTAACTCTAACCCTAACCCTAACCCTAACCATAACCCTAACCCTACCCTAACCCTAACCCTAACCCTAACCCTAACCCTAACCCTAACCATAACCCTAACCCTACCCTAACCCTAACCTTAACCCTAACCCTAATCCTAAACCTAACCCTAACCCTAACCCTAACCCTAACCCTAACCTCTAACCCTAACCCTAACCCTAACCCTAACCCTAACCATAACCCTAACCCTACCCTAACCCTAACCATAACCCTAACCCTACCCTAACCCTAACTCTAACCCTAACCCTAACCCTAACCCTAACCATAACCCTAACCCTACCCTAACCCTAACCCTAACCCTAACCCCAACCCTAACCCTAACCCTAACCATAACCCTAACCCTACCCTAACCCTAACCCTAACCCTAACCCTAACCCTAACCCTAACCCTAACCCTAACTCTAACCCTAACCCTAACCCTAACCCTAACCCTAACCCCTAACCCTAACCCTTAAAAAAAATTAAAAAATTGATTAAACTAAGAATCCACATCATAACTCCAAAAAATAATGATGGAAACTTAAAAATTTTTTCATTTTATGTTTATATAAGTTAGTTTACACCAAATGAGTCAAAAAAATAAAATATTTTTAAAATCCCAAAAATCTAAAAAAAAATTAAAAAATTGACTAAACTGAATCCACATCATAACTCCAAAAATAATGATGGAAACTTAAAAATTTTTTCATTTTATGTTTATATATGTTAGTTTACACCAAATGAGTCACAAAAATAAAATATTTTTAAAATCCCCCTAACCCTAACCCTAACCCTAACCCTAACCTCTAACCCTAACCCTAACCCTAACCCTAACCCTAACCCTAACCCTACCCTAACCCTAACACTAACCCTAACCCTAACCCTTAAAAAAAATTAAAAAATTGATTAAACTAAGAATCCAAATCATAACTCCATAAATAATGATGGAAACTTAAAAATTTTTTCATTTTATGTTTATATATGTTAGTTTACACCAAATGAGTCACAAAAATAAAATATTTTTAAAATCCCAAAAATTTTTAAAAAAATTAAAAAATTGATTAAACTAAGAATCCAAATCATAACTCCATAAATAATGATAGAAACTTAAAAATTTTTTCATTTTATGTTTATATAAGTTAGTTTACACCAAATGAGTCAAAAAAATAAAATATTTTTAAAATCCCAAAAATCTAAAAAAAAAATTAAAAAATTGACTAAACTGAGAATCCATCATAACTCCATAAATAATGATAGAAACTTAAAAATTTTTTCATTTTATGTTTATATATGTTAGTTTACACCAAATGAGTCAAAAAAAATAAAATATTATTATAATCCCAAAAATTTTAAAAAAAATTAATAAATTGACTAAACTGAGAATTCACATCATAACTCCAAAAATAATGATGGAAACTTAAAATTTTTTTTATTTTATGTTTAGTTTACACCAAATGAGTCACAAAAATAAAAAATTTTTAAAATCCCCCTAACCTCTAACCCTAACCCTAACCCTACCCTAACCCTAACCCTAACCCCTAACCCTAACCCTAACCCATAAAAAAAATTAAAAAATTGATTAAACTAAGAATCCACATCATAACTCCAAAAATAATGATGGAAACTTAAAAAATTTTTCATTTTATGTTTATATATGTTAGTTTACACCAAATGAGTCACAAAAATAAAATATTTTTAAAATCCCAAAAATTTTAAAAAAAATTAAAAAATTGATTAAACTAAGAATCCACATCATAACTCCAAAAATGGAAACTTAAAAATTTTTTCATTTTATGTTTATATAAGTTAGTTTACACCAAATGAGTCAAAAAAATAAAATATTTTTAAAATCTCAAAAATCTAAAAAAAAATTAAATAATTGACTAAACTGAGAATCCACATCATAACTCCAAAAATAATGATAGAAACTTAAAAATTTTTTCATTTTATGTTTATATAAGTTAGTTTCACCAAATGAGTCAAAAATAAAATATTTTTAAAATCCCAAAAATTTTAAAAAAAATTAAAAAATTGATTAAACTAAGAATCCACATCATAACTCTAAAAATAATGATGGAAACTTAAAAATTTTTTCATTTTATGTTTATATATGTTAGTTTACACCAAATGAGT
>NW_027051052.1:7500-9871 GCF_954871325.1 Gordionus sp. m RMFG-2023 | reverse complement strand
CACAAAAATAAAATATTTTTAAAATCCTACTAACCCTAACCCTAACCCTAACCCTAACCCTAACCCATAACCCTAACCCTAACCCATAACCCAAACCCTAACCCTAACCTCTAACCCTAACCCTAACCCTAACCCTAACCCCTTAACCCTAACCCTAACCCTAACCCTAACCCTAACCCTAACCCTAACTCTAACCCTAACCCTAACCCTAACCCTAACCATAACCCTAACCCTACCCTAACCCTAACCCTAACCCTAACCCTAACCCTAACCATAACCCTAACCCTACCCTAACCCTAACCTTAACCCTAACCCTAACCCTAACCCTAACCCTAACCCCTAACCCTAACCCTTAAAAAAAATTAAAAAATTGATTAAACTAAGAATCCACATCATAACTCCAAAAATAATGATGGAAACTTAAAAATTTTTTCATTTTATGTTTATATAAGTTAGTTTACACCAAATGAGTCAAAAAAATAAAATATTTTGAAAATCCCAAAAATCTAAAAAAAAATTAAAAAATTGACTAAACTGAATCCACATCATAACTCCAAAAATAATGATGGAAACTTAAAAATTTTTTCATTTTATGTTTATATATGTTAGTTTACACCAAATGAGTCACAAAAATAAAATATTTTTAAAATCCCAAAAATTTTTAAAAAAATTAAAAAATTGATTAAACTAAGAATCCAAATCATAACTCCAAAAATAATGATGGAAACTTAAAAATTTTTTCATTTTATGTTTATATATGTTAGTTTACACCAAATGAGTCAAAAAAAATAAAATATTATTATAATCCCAAAAATTTTAAAAAAAATTAATAAATTGACTAAAGTGAGAATTCACATCATAACTCCAAAAATAATGATGGAAACTTAAAGATTTTTTCATTATATGTTTATATATGTTGGTTTACACCAAATGAGTCAAAAAAATAAAATATTATTATAATCCCAAAAATTTTAAAAAAAATTAAAAAATATATTGAACTAAGAATCCACATCATAACTCCAAAAATAATGATGGAAACTTAAAATTTTTTCATTTTATGTTTTTATATAAGTTAGTTTACACCAAATGAGTCAAAAAATTAAAATCCCAAAAATCTAAAAAAAAATTAAAAAATTGACTAAACTGAGAATCCACATCATAACTCCAAAAATAATGATAGAAACTTAAAAATTTTTTCATTTTATATTTATATAAGTTAGTTTACACCAAATGAGTCACAAAAATAAAATATTTTTAAAATCCCCCTAACCCTAACCCTAACCCTAACCCTAACCCTAACCCTAACCCATAACCCAAACCCTAACCCTAACCCTAACCCTAACCCTAACCCTAACCCCTTAACCCTAAACCTAACCGTAACCCTAACCTCTAACCCTAACCCTAACCCTAACCATAACCCTAACCCTACCCTAACCCGACCCTAACCCTAACCTTAACCCTAACCCTAACCCTAACCCTAACCCTAACCCTAACCCTAACCTTAACCCTAACCCCTAACCCTAACCCTTAAAAAAATTAAAAAATTGATTAAACTAAGAATCCACATCATAACTCCAAAAATAATGATAGAAACTTTAAAATTTTTTCATTTTATGTTTATATATGTTAGTTTACACCAAATGAGTCAAAAAAATAAAATATTATTATAATCCCAAAAATTTAAAAAAAAATTAATAAATTGACTAAACTGAGAATTCACATCATAACTCCAAAAATAATGATGGAAACTTTAAAATTTTTTCATTTTATGTTTATATATGTTAGTTTACACCAAATGAGTCACAAAAATAAAATATTTTTAAAATCCCAAAAATTTTTTAAAAAATTAAAAAATTGATTAAACTAAGAATCCAAATCATAACTCCAAAAATAATGATAGAAACTTAAAAAATTTTTCATTTTATATTTATATAAGTTAGTTTACACCAAATGAGTCACAAAAATAAAATATTTTTAAAATCCCCCTTACCCTAACCCTAACCCTAACCCTAACCCTAACCCTAACCCATAACCCTAACCCTAACCCTAACCCATAACCCTAACCCTAACCCTAACCCTAACCTTAACCCTAACCCTAACCCTAATCCTAACCCTAACCCTAACCCTAACCCCTAACCCTAACCCTAACCCTAACTCTAACCCTAACCCTAACCCTAACCCTAACCCTAACCCTAACCCTAACCCTAACCCTAACCCCTAACCCTAACCCTAACCCTAACCCTAACCACTTAACCCTAACCCTAACCCTAACCCTAACCCTAACCCTAACCTCTAACCCTAACGCTAACCCTAACCCTAACCCTAACCCTAACCCTAACCCTAACCATAACCCTAACCCTACCCTAACCCT
>NW_027051052.1:0-2500 GCF_954871325.1 Gordionus sp. m RMFG-2023 | reverse complement strand
CCCTAACCCTAACCCTAACCCTAACCCTAACCCTACCCTAACCCTAACACTAACCCTAACCCTAACCCTTAAAAAAAATTAAAAAATTGATTAAACTAAGAATCCACATCATAACTCCAAAAATAATGATGGAAACTTAAAAATTTTTTCATTTTATGTTTATATATGTTAGTTTACACCAAATGAGTCAAAAAAAATAAAATATTATTATAATCCCAAAAATTTTAAAAAAAATTAATAAATTGACTAAACTGAGAATTCACATCATAACTCCAAAAATAATGATGGAAACTTAAAATTTTTTTTATTTTATGTTTAGTTTACACCAAATGAGTCACAAAAATAAAAAATTTTTAAAATCCCCCTAACCTCTAACCCTAACCCTAACCCTACCCTAACCCTAACCCTAACCCCTAACCCTAACCCTAACCCTTAAAAAAAATTAAAAAATTGATTAAACTAAGAATCCACATCATAACTCCAAAAATAATGATGGAAACTTAAAAAATTTTTCATTTTATGTTTATATATGTTAGTTTACACCAAATGAGTCACAAAAATAAAATATTTTTAAAATCCCAAAAATTTTAAAAAAAATTAAAAAATTGATTAAACTAAGAATCCACATCATAACTCCAAAAATGGAAACTTAAAAATTTTTTCATTTTATGTTTATATAAGTTAGTTTACACCAAATGAGTCAAAAAAATAAAATATTTTTAAAATCTCAAAAATCTAAAAAAAAATTAAATAATTGACTAAACTGAGAATCCACATCATAACTCCAAAAATAATGATAGAAACTTAAAAATTTTTTCATTTTATGTTTATATAAGTTAGTTTCACCAAATGAGTCAAAAATAAAATATTTTTAAAATCCCAAAAATTTTAAAAAAAATTAAAAAATTGATTAAACTAAGAATCCACATCATAACTCTAAAAATAATGATGGAAACTTAAAAATTTTTTCATTTTATGTTTATATATGTTAGTTTACACCAAATGAGTCACAAAAATAAAATATTTTTAAAATCCCAAAAATTTTAAAAAAAATTAAAAAATTGATTAAACTAAGAATCCACATCATAACTCCAAAAATGGAAACTTAAAAATTTTTTCATTTTATGTTTATATAAGTTAGTTTACACCAAATGAGTCAAAAAAATAAAATATTTTTAAAATCTCAAAAATCCAAAAAAAAATTAAATAATTGACTAAACTGAGAATCCACATCATAACTCCAAAAATAATGATAGAAACTTAAAAATTTTTTCATTTTATGTTTATATAAGTTAGTTTCACCAAATGAGTCAAAAATAAAATATTTTTAAAATCCCAAAAATTTTAAAAAAAATTAAAAAATTGACTAAACTGAGAATCCACATCATAACTCCAAAAATAATGATGGAAACTTAAAAATTTTTCATTTTATGTTTATATATGTTAGTTTACACCAAATGAGTCACAAAAATAAAATATTTTTAAAATCCCAAAAATTTAAAAAAAAATTAAAAAATTGATTAAACTAAGAATCCACATCATAACTCCAAAAATGGAAACTTAAAAATTTTTTCATTTTATGTTTATATAAGTTAGTTTACACCAAATGAGTCAAAAAAATAAAATATTTTTAAAATCTCAAAAATCTAAAAAAAAATTAAATAATTGACTAAACTGAGAATCCACATCATAACTCCAAAAATAATGATAGAAACTTAAAAATTTTTTCATTTTATGTTTATATAAGTTAGTTTCACCAAATGAGTCAAAAATAAAATATTTTTAAAATCCCAAAAATTTTAAAAAAAATTAAAAAATTGATTAAACTAAGAATCCACATCATAACTCTAAAAATAATGATGGAAACTTAAAAATTTTTTCATTTTATGTTTATATATGTTAGTTTACACCAAATGAGTCACAAAAATAAAATATTTTTAAAATCCCAAAAATTTTAAAAAAAATTAATAAATTGACTAAACTGAGAATCCACATCATAACTCCAAAAATAATGATGGAAACTTAAAAATTTTTTCATTTTATGTTTATATAAGTTAGTTTACACCAAATGAGTCACAAAAATAAAATATTTTTAAAATCCCAAAAATCTAAAAAAAAATTAAAAAATTGACTAAACTGAGAATCCATCATAACTCCATAAATAATGATAGAAACTTAAAAATTTTTTCATTTTATGTTTATATAAGTTAGTTTACACCAAATGAGTCAAAAAATAAAATATTTTTAAAATCCCAAAAATCTAAAAAAAAATTAAAAAATTGACTAAACTGAGAATCCATCATAACTCCATAAATAATGATAGAAACTTAATAATTTTTTCATTTTATGTTTATATAAGTTAGTTTACACCAAATGAGTCACAAAAAATAAAATATTTTTAAAATCCCCCTAACCCTAACCCTAACCCTAACCCTAACCTCTAACCCTAACCCTAACCCTAACCCTTAAAAAAAATTAAAAAATTGATTAAACTAAGAAT
>NW_027051051.1:7500-13476 GCF_954871325.1 Gordionus sp. m RMFG-2023 | reverse complement strand
ACTCATTTGGTGTAAACTAACTTATATAAATATAAAATGAAAAAATTTTTAAGTTTCCATCATTATTTTTGGAGTTATGATGTGGATTCTTAGTTTAATCAATTTTTTAATTTTTTTAAGGGTTAGGGTTAGGGGTTAGGGTTAAGGTTAGGGTTAGGGTTAGGGTTAGGGTTAGGGTTAAGGTTAGGGTTAGGGTAGGGTTAGGGTAGGGTTAGGGTTATGGTTAGGGTTAGGGTTAGGGTTAGGGTTAGGGTTAGGGTTAGGGTTAGGGTTAGCGTTAGGGTTAGAGGTTAGGGTTAGGGTTAGGGTTAGGGTTAGGGTTAGGGTTAGGGTTAGAGTTAGGGTTAGGGTTAGGGTTAGGGGTTAGGGTTAGGGTTAGGGTTAGGGTTAGGGTTAAGGGGTTAGGGTTAGGGTTAGGGTTAGGGTTAGGGTAAGAGGTTAGGATTAGGGTTAGGGTTAGGGTTAGGGTTAGGGGGGTTTTAAAAATATTTTATTTTTGTGACTCATTTGGTGTAAACTAACTTATATAAACATAAAATGAAAAAATTTTTAAGTTTCTATCATTATTTATGGAGTTATGATGTGGATTCTCAGTTTAGTCAATTTTTTAATTTTTTTTTAGATTTTTGGGATTTTAAAAATATTTTATTTTTGTGACTCATTTGGTGTAAACTAACTTATATAAACATAAAATGAAAAAAATTTTAAGTTTCCATCATTATTTTTGGAGTTATGATGTGAATTCTCAGTTTAGTCAATTTATTAATTTTTTTTTAGATTTTTGGGATTTTAAAAATATTTTATTTTTTTGACTCATTTGCTGTAAACCAACTTATATAAACATAAAATGAAAAAATTTTTAAGTTTCCATCATTATTTTTGGAGTTATGATGTGAATTCTCACTTTAGTCAATTTATTAATTTTTTTTAAAATTTTTGGGATTATAATAATATTTTATTTTTTTTGACTCATTTGGTGTAAACTAACATATATAAACATAAAATGAAAAAATTTTTAAGTTTCCATCATTATTTTTGGAGTTATGATTTGGATTCTTAGTTTAATCAATTTTTTAATTTTTTTAAAAATTTTTGGGATTTTAAAAATATTTTATTTTTGTGACTCATTTGGTGTAAACTAACATATATAAACATAAAATGAAAAAATTTTTAATTTTCCATCATTATTTTTGGAGTTATGATGTGGATTCAGTTTAGTCAATTTTTTAATTTTTTTTTAGATTTTTGGGATTTTAAAAATATTTTATTTTTTTGACTCATTTGGTGTAAACTAACTTATATAAACATAAAATGAAAAAATTTTTAAGTTTCCATCATTATTTTTGGAGTTATGATGTGGATTCTTAGTTTAATCAATTTTTTAATTTTTTTTAAGGGTTAGGGTTAGGGGTTAGGGTTAGGGTTAGGGTTAGGGTTAGGGTTAAGGTTAGGGTTAGGGTAGGGTTAGGGTTATGGTTAGGGTTAGGGTTAGGGTTAGGGTTAGGGTTAGGGTAGGGTTAGGGTTATGGTTAGGGTTAGGGTTAGGGTTAGGGTTAGAGTTAGGGTTAGGGTTAGGGTTAGGGTTAGGGTTAGGGTTAGGGTTAGGGTTAAGGGGTTAGGGTTAGGGTTAGGGTTAGGGTTAGAGGTTAGGGTTAGGGTTTGGGTTATGGGTTAGGGTTAGGGTTATGGGTTAGGGTTAGGGTTAGGGTTAGGGTTAGGGTTAGTAGGATTTTAAAAATATTTTATTTTTGTGACTCATTTGGTGTAAACTAACTTATATAAATATAAAATGAAAAAATTTTTAAGTTTCCATCATTATTTTTGGAGTTATGATGTGGATTCTTAGTTTAATCAATTTTTTAATTTTTTTTTAAGGGTTAGGGTTAGGGGTTAGGGTTAAGGTTAGGGTTAGGGTTAGGGTTAGGGTTAGGGTTAGGGTTAGGGTTAAGGTTAGGGTTAGGGTAGGGTTAGGGTTATGGTTAGGGTTAGGGTTAGGGTTAGGGTTAGGGTTAGGGTTAGCGTTAGGGTTAGAGGTTAGGGTTAGGGTTAGGGTTAGGGTTAGGGTTAGAGTTAGGGTTAGGGTTAGGGTTAGGGGTTAGGGTTAGGGTTAGGGTTAGGGTTAGGGTTAAGGGGTTAGGGTTAGGGTTAGGGTTAGGGTTAGGGTTAGGGTAAGAGGTTAGGATTAGGGTTAGGGTTAGGGTTAAGGTTAGGGTTAGGGTTAGGGGGATTTTAAAAATATTTTATTTTTGTGACTCATTTGGTGTAAACTAACTTATATAAACATAAAATGAAAAAATTTTTAAGTTTCTATCATTATTTATGGAGTTATGATGTGGATTCTCAGTTTAGTCAATTTTTTAATTTTTTTTTAGATTTTTGGGATTTTAAAAATATTTTATTTTTGTGACTCATTTGGTGTAAACTAACTTATATAAACATAAAATGAAAAAAATTTTAAGTTTCCATCATTATTTTTGGAGTTATGATGTGGATTCTTAGTTTAATCAATTTTTTAATTTTTTTTAAGGGTTAGGGTTAGGGGTTAGGGTTAAGGTTAGGGTTAGGGTTAGGGTTAGGGTTAGGGTTAGGGTTAGGGTTAGGGTTAGGGTTAAGGTTAGGGTTAGGGTAGGGTTAGGGTAGGGTTAGGGTTATGGTTAGGGTTAGGGTTAGGGTTAGGGTTAGGGTTAGGGTTAGCGTTAGGGTTAGAGGTTAGGGTTAGGGTTAGGGTTAGGGTTAGGGTTAGGGTTAAGTGGTTAGGGTTAGGGTTAGGGTTAGGGTTAGGGTTAGGGTTAGGGTTAGGGGTTAGGGTTAGGGTTAGGGTTAGGGTTAGGGTTAGGGTTAGGGTTAGGGTTAGGGTTAGAGTTAGGGTTAGGGTTAGGGTTAGGGGTTAGGGTTAGGGTTAGGGTTAGGGTTAAGGGGTTAGGGTTAGGGTTAGGGTTAGAGGTTAGGATTAGGGTTAGGGTTAGGGTTAGGGTTAGGGTTAGGGGGATTTTAAAAATATTTTATTTTTGTGACTCATTTGGTGTAAACTAACTTATATAAACATAAAATGAAAAAATTTTTAAGTTTCTATCATTATTTATGGAGTTATGATGTGGATTCTCAGTTTAGTCAATTTTTTAATTTTTTTTTAGATTTTTGGGATTTTAAAAATATTTTATTTTTGTGACTCATTTGGTGTAAACTAACTTATATAAACATAAAATGAAAAAAATTTTAAGTTTCCATCATTATTTTTGGAGTTATGATGTGAATTCTCAGTTTAGTCAATTTATTAATTTTTTTTTAGATTTTTGGGATTTTAAAAATATTTTATTTTTTTGACTCATTTGCTGTAAACCAACTTATATAAACATAAAATGAAAAAATTTTTAAGTTTCCATCATTATTTTTGGAGTTATGATGTGGATTCTTAGTTTAATCAATTTTTTAATTTTTTTTAAGGGTTAGGGTTAGGGTTAGGGGTTAGGGTTAGGGTTAGGGTTATGGTTAGGGTTAGGGTTAGGGTTAGGGTTAGGGTTAGGGTTAGGGTTAGGGTTAAGGGGTTAGGGTTAGGGTTAGGTTAGGGTTAGAGGTTAGGATTAGGGTTAGGGTTAGGGGATTTTAAAAATATTTTATTTTTGTGACTCATTTGGTGTAAACTAACTTATATAAACATAAAATGAAAAAAATTTTAAGTTTCCATCATTATTTTTGGAGTTATGATGTGAATTCTCAGTTTAGTCAATTTATTAATTTTTTTTTAGATTTTTGGGATTTTAAAAATATTTTATTTTTTTGACTCATTTGCTGTAAACCAACTTATATAAACATAAAATGAAAAAATTTTTAAGTTTCCATCATTATTTTTGGAGTTATGATGTGGATTCTTAGTTTAATCAATTTTTTAATTTTTTTTAAGGGTTAGGGTTAGGGGTTAGGGTTAGGGTTAGGGTTAGGGTTAGGGTTAGGGTTAGGATTAGGGTTAGGGTTAGGGTTAGGGTTAGGGTTATGGGTTAGGGTTAGGGTTAGGATTAGGGTTAGGGTTAGGGTTAGGGTTAGGGTTAGGGTTAGGGTTAAGGTTAGGGTTAGGGTTATGGTTAGGGTTAGGGTTAGGGTTAGGGTTAGGGTTAGGGTAGGATTAGGGTTATGGTTAGGGTTAGGGTTAGGGTTAGGGTTAGGGTTAGAGTTAGGGTTAGGGTTAGGGTTAGGGTTAGGGTTAGAGTTAGGGTTAGGGTTAGGGTTAGGGTTAGGGTTAGGGTTAAGGGGTTAGGGTTAGGGTTAGGGTTAGGGTTAGGGTTAGGGTTAGGGTTAGAGGTTAGGGTTAGGGTTAGGGTTAGGATTAGGGTTAGGGTTAGGGTTAGGGTTAAGGTTAGGGTTAGGGTTAGGGTTAGGGTTAGGGTTAGGGTTAGAGGTTAGGGTTAGGGTTAGGGTTAGGATTAGGGTTAGGGTTAGGGTTAGGGTTAGGGTTAAGGTTAGGGTTAGGGTTAGGGTTAGGGTTAGGGTTAGGGTTAGGGTTAGAGGTTAGGGTTAGGGTTAGGGTTAGGATTAGGGTTAGGGTTAGGGTTAGGGTTAAGGTTAGGGTTAGGGTTAGGGTTAGGGTTAGGGTTAGGGTTAGGGTTAGGGTTATGGTTAGGGTTAGGGTTAGGGTTAGGGTTAGGGTTAGGGTAGGATTAGGGTTATGGTTAGGGTTAGGGTTAGGGTTAGGGTTAGGGTTAGGGTTAGAGTTAGGGTTAGGGTTAGGGTTAGGGTTAGGGTTAGGGTTAGGGTTAAGCGGTTAGGGTTAGGGTTAGGGTTAGGGTTAGGGTTAGGGTTAGAGGTTAGGGTTAGGGTTAGGGTTAGGATTAGGGTTAGGGTTAGGGTTAAGGTTAAGGTTAGGGTTAGGGTTAGGGTTAGGGTTAGGGTTAGGGTTAGGGTTAGGGTTAGGGTTATGGGTTAGGGTTAGGGTTATGGGTTAGGGTTAGGGTTAGGGTTAGGGTTAGGGTTAGGGTAAGGGGATTTTAAAAATATTTTATTTTTGTGACTCATTTGGTGTAAACTAACTTATATAAATATAAAATGAAAAATTTTTTAAGTTTCTATCATTATTTTTGGAGTTATGATTTGGATTCTTAGTTTAATCAATTTTTTAATTTTTTAAAAAATTTTTGGGATTTTAAAAATATTTTATTTTTGTGACTCATTTGGTGTAAACTAACATATATAAACATAAAATGAAAAAATTTTAAAGTTTCCATCATTATTTTTGGAGTTATGATGTGAATTCTCAGTTTAGTCAATTTATTAATTTTTTTTTAAATTTTTGGGATTATAATAATATTTTATTTTTTTGGCTCATTTGGTGTAAACTAACATATATAAACATAAAATGAAAAAATTTTAAAGTTTCTATCATTATTTTTGGAGTTATGATGTGGATTCTTAGTTTAATCAATTTTTTAATTTTTTTAAGGGTTAGGGTTAGGGGTTAGGGTTAAGGTTAGGGTTAGGGTTAGGGTTAGGGTTAAGGTTAGGGTTAGGGTCGGGTTAGGGTAGGGTTAGGGTTATGGTTAGGGTTAGGGTTAGGGTTAGGGTTAGAGGTTAGGGTTAGGGTTAGGGTTAGGGTTAAGGGGTTAGGGTTAGGGTTAGGGTTAGGGTTAGGGTTAGGATTAGGGTTAGGGTTAGGGTTAGGGTTAGGGTTATGGTTATGGGTTAGGGTTAGGGTTAGGGTTAGGGTTAGGGGGATTTTAAAAATATTTTATTTTTGTGACTCATTTGGTGTAAGCTAACTTATATAAACATAAAATGAAAAAATTTTTAAGTTTCTATCATTATTTTTGGAGTTATGATGTGGATTCTCAGTTTAGTCAATTTTTTAATTTTTTTTTTAGATTTTTGGGATTTTAATTTTTTGACTCATTTGGTGTAAACTAACTTATATAAAAACATAAAATGAAAAAATTTTTAAATTCCCATCATTATTTTTGGAGTTATGATGTGGATTCAGTTTAGTCAATT
>NW_027051050.1:7500-11472 GCF_954871325.1 Gordionus sp. m RMFG-2023 | reverse complement strand
CCACATCATAACTCCAAAAATAATGATGGAAACTTAAAAATTTTTTCATTTTATGTTTATATAAGTTGGTTTACAGCAAATGAGTCAAAAAAATAAAATATTTTTAAAATCCCAAAAATCTAAAAAAAAATTAATAAATTGACTAAACTGAGAATTCACATCATAACTCCAAAAATAATGATGGAAATTTAAAAATTTTTTCATTTTATGTTTATATAAGTTAGTTTACACCAAATGAGTCACAAAAATAAAATATTTTTAAAATCCCCCTAACCCTAACCCTAACCCTAACCCTAATCCTAACCTCTAACCCTAACCCTAACCCTAACCCTAACCCTAACCCCTTAACCCTAACCCTAACCCTAACCCTAACCCCTAACCCTAACCCTAACCCTAACCCTAACCTCTAACCCTAACCCTAACCCTAACCCTAACCCTAACCCTAACCCTAACCCTAACCCTAACCCTAACCCTAACCATAACCCTAACCCTACCCTAACCCTAACCATAACCCTAACCCTAACCCTAACCCTAACCCTAACCTTAACCCTAACCCCTAACCCTAACCCGTAAAAAAAAATTAAAAAATTGATTAAACTAAGAATCCACATCATAACTCCAAAAATAATGATGGAAACTTAAAAATTTTTTCATTTTATGTTTATATAAGTTAGTTTACACCAAATGAGTCAAAAAAATAAAATATTTTTAAAATCCCAAAAATCTAAAAAAAAATTAAAAAATTGACTAAACTGAGAATCCACATCATAACTCCATAAATAATGATAGAAACTTAAAAATTTTTTCATTTTATATTTATATAAGTTAGTTTACACCAAATGAGTCACAAAAATAAAATATTTTTAAAATCCCCCTAACCCTAACCCTAACCCTAACCCTAACCCTAACCCTAACCCATAACCCAAACCCTAACCCTAACCCCAACCCTAACCCTAACCCTAACCCTAACCCTAACCTTAACCCTAACCCTAACCCTAATCCTAACCCTAACCCTAACCTCTAACCCTAACCCTAACCCTAACCCTAACCCCTTAACCCTAACCCTAACCCTAACCCTAACCCTAACCCTAACCCTAACTCTAACCCTAACCCTAACCCTAACCCTAACCCTAACCCTAACCCTAACCCTAACCCTAACCCTAACCCTAACCCTAACCATAACCCTAACCCTACCCTAACCCTAACCCTAACCCTAACCCTAACCCCTAACCCTAACCCTTAAAAAAAATTAAAAAATTGATTAAACTAAGAATCCACATCATAACTCCAAAAATAATGATGGAAACTTAAAAATTTTTTCATTTTATGTTTATATAAGTTAGTTTACACCAAATGAGTCAAAAAAATAAAATATTTTTAAAATCCCAAAAATCTAAAAAAAAATTAAAAAATTGACTAAACTGAATCCACATCATAACTCCAAAAATAATGATGGAAACTTAAAAATTTTTTCATTTTATGTTTATATATGTTAGTTTACACCAAATGAGTCACAAAAATAAAATATTTTTAAAATCCCAAAAATTTTTAAAAAAATTAAAAAATTGATTAAACTAAGAATCCAAATCATAACTCCAAAAATAATGATGGAAACTTAAAAATTTTTTCATTTTATGTTTATATATGTTAGTTTACACCAAATGAGTCAAAAAAAATAAAATATTATTATAATCCCAAAAATTTTAAAAAAAATTAATAAATTGAAAGTGAGAATTCACATCATAACTCCAAAAATAATGATGGAAACTTAAAAATTTTTTCATTTTATGTTTATATATGTTAGTTTACACCAAATGAGTCAAAAAAAATAAAATATTATTATAATCCCAAAAATCTAAAAAAAAATTAAAAAATTGACTAAACTGAGAATCCACATCATAACTCCAAAAATAATGATGGAAACTTAAAATTTTTTCATTTTATGTTTTTATATAAGTTAGTTTACACCAAATGAGTCAAAAAATTAAAATCCCAAAAATCTAAAAAAAAATTAAAAAATTGACTAAACTGAGAATCCACATCATAACTCCAAAAATAATGATAGAAACTTAAAAATTTTTTCATTTTATGTTTATATAAGTTAGTTTACACCAAATGAGTCACAAAAATAAAATATTATTATAATCCCAAAAATCTAAAAAAAAATTAAAAAATTGACTAAACTGAGAATCCACATCATAACTCCAAAAATAATGATGGAAACTTAAAATTTTTTCATTTTATGTTTTTATATAAGTTAGTTTACACCAAATGAGTCAAAAAATTAAAATCCCAAAAATCTAAAAAAAAATTAAAAAATTGACTAAACTGAATCCACATCATAACTCCAAAAATAATGATGGAAACTTAAAAATTTTTTCATTTTATGTTTATATATGTTAGTTTACACCAAATGAGTCACAAAAATAAAATATTTTTAAAATCCCAAAAATTTTTAAAAAAATTAAAAAATTGATTAAACTAAGAATCCAAATCATAACTCCAAAAATAATGATGGAAACTTAAAAATTTTTTCATTTTATGTTTATATATGTTAGTTTACACCAAATGAGTCAAAAAAAATAAAATATTATTATAATCCCAAAAATTTTAAAAAAAATTAATAAATTGACTAAAGTGAGAATTCACATCATAACTCCAAAAATAATGATGGAAACTTAAAGATTTTTTCATTATATGTTTATATATGTTGGTTTACACCAAATGAGTCAAAAAAATAAAATATTATTATAATCCCAAAAATTTTAAAAAAAATTAAAAAATATATTGAACTAAGAATCCACATCATAACTCCAAAAATAATGATGGAAACTTAAAATTTTTTCATTTTATGTTTTTATATAAGTTAGTTTACACCAAATGAGTCAAAAAATTAAAATCCCAAAAATCTAAAAAAAAATTAAAAAATTGACTAAACTGAGAATCCACATCATAACTCCAAAAATAATGATAGAAACTTAAAAATTTTTTCATTTTATGTTTATATAAGTTAGTTTACACCAAATGAGTCACAAAAATAAAATATTTTTAAAATCCCCCTAACCCTAACCCTAACCCTAACCCTAACCCTAACCCATAACCCTAACCCTAACCCTAACCCTAACCCTAACCCTAATCCTAACCCTAACTCTAACCCTAACCCTAACCCTAACCCTAACCCCTTAACCCTAAACCTAACCGTAACCCTAACGTCTAACCCTAACCCTAACCCTAACCCTAACCATAACCCTAACCCTACCCTAACCCGACCCTAACCCTAACCTTAACCCTAACCCTAACCCTAACCCTAACCCTAACCCTAACCCTAACCCTAACCCTAACCCTAACCCTAACCTTAACCCTAACCCCTAACCCTAACCCTTAAAAAAATTAAAAAATTGATTAAACTAAGAATCCACATCATAACTCCAAAAATAATGATAGAAACTTTAAAATTTTTTCATTTTATGTTTATATATGTTAGTTTACACCAAATGAGTCAAAAAAATAAAATATTATTATAATCCCAAAAATTTAAAAAAAAATTAATAAATTGACTAAACTGAGAATTCACATCATAACTCCAAAAATAATGATGGAAACTTTAAAATTTTTTCATTTTATGTTTATATATGTTAGTTTACACCAAATGAGTCACAAAAATAAAATATTTTTAAAATCCCAAAAATTTTTTAAAAAATTAAAAAATTGATTAAACTAAGAATCCAAATCATAACTCCAAAAATAACGATAGAAACTTAAAAAATTTTTCATTTTATATTTATATAAGTTAGTTTACACCAAATGAGTCACAAAAATAAAATATTTTTAAAATCCCCCTTACCCTAACCCTAACCCTAACCCATAACCCTAACCCTAACCCTAACGCATAACCCTAACCCTAACCCTAACCCTAACCTTAACCCTAACCTCTAACCCTAACCCTAACCCTAACCCTAACCCTAACCCTAA
>NW_027051050.1:0-5000 GCF_954871325.1 Gordionus sp. m RMFG-2023 | reverse complement strand
TAAACTGAGAATCCACATCATAACTCCATAAATAATGATAGAAACTTAAAAATTTTTTCATTTTATATTTATATAAGTTAGTTTACACCAAATGAGTCACAAAAATAAAATATTTTTAAAATCCCCTAACCCTAACCCTAACCCTAACCCTAACCCTAACCCATAACCCAAACCCTAACCCTAACCCTAACCCTAACCCTAACCCTAACCCTAACCCTAACCCTAACCTTAACCCTAACCCTAACCCTAATCCTAACCCTAACCCTAACCTCTAACCCTAACCCTAACCCTAACCCCTTAACCCTAACCCTAACCCTAACCCTAACCCTAACTCTAACCCTAACCCTAACCCTAACCCTAACCCTAACCCTAACCCTAACCCTAAACATAACCCTAACCCTACCCTAACCCTAACCCTAACCCTAACCCCTAACCCTAACCCTTAAAAAAAATTAAAAAATTGATTAAACTAAGAATCCACATCATAACTCCAAAAATAATGATGGAAACTTAAAAATTTTTTCATTTTATGTTTATATAAGTTAGTTTACACCAAATGAGTCAAAAAAATAAAATATTTTTAAAATCCCAAAAATCTAAAAAAAAATTAAAAAATTGACTAAACTGAATCCACATCATAACTCCAAAAATAATGATGGAAACTTAAAAATTTTTTCATTTTATGTTTATATATGTTAGTTTACACCAAATGAGTCACAAAAATAAAATATTTTTAAAATCCCAAAAATTTTTAAAAAAATTAAAAAATTGATTAAACTAAGAATCCAAATCATAACTCCAAAAATAATGATGGAAACTTAAAAATTTTTTCATTTTATGTTTATATATGTTAGTTTACACCAAATGAGTCAAAAAAAATAAAATATTATTATAATCCCAAAAATTTTAAAAAAAATTAATAAATTGAAAGTGAGAATTCACATCATAACTCCAAAAATAATGATGGAAACTTAAAAATTTTGTCATTTTATGTTTATATATGTTAGTTTACACCAAATGAGTCAAAAAAAATAAAATATTATTATAATCCCAAAAATCTAAAAAAAAATTAAAAAATTGACTAAACTGAGAATCCACATCATAACTCCAAAAATAATGATGGAAACTTAAAATTTTTTCATTTTATGTTTTTATATAAGTTAGTTTACACCAAATGAGTCAAAAAATTAAAATCCCAAAAATCTAAAAAAAAATTAAAAAATTGACTAAACTGAGAATCCACATCATAACACCAAAAATAATGATAGAAACTTAAAAATTTTTTCATTTTATGTTTATATAAGTTAGTTTACACCAAATGAGTCACAAAAATAAAATATTTTTAAAATCCCAAAAATCTAAAAAAAAATTAAAAAATTGACTAAACTGAAAATCCACATCATAACTCCATAAATAATGATAGAAACTTAAAAATTTTTTCATTTTATGTTTATATAAGTTAGTTTACACCAAATGAGTCACAAAAATAAAATATTTTTAAAATCCTCCTAACCCTAACCCTAACCCTAACCCTAACCCATAACCCAAACCCTAACCCTAACCCTAACCCTAACCCTAACCCTAACCCTAACCCTAACCTTAACCCTAACCCTAACCCTAATCCTAACCCTAACCCTAACCTCTAACCCTAACCCTAACCCTAACCCTAACCCTAACTCTAACCCTAACCCTAACCCTAACCCTAACCCTAACCCTAACCCTAACCCTAACCCTAACCCTAACCATAACCCTAACCCTACCCTAACCCTAACCCTAACCCTAACCCTAACCATAACCCTAACCCTACCCTAACCCTAACCCTAACCCTAACCATAACCCTAACCCTACCCTAACCCTAACCTTAACCCTAACCCTAACCCTAACCCTAACCCTAACCCTAATCCTAACCCTAACCCATAACCCTAACCCTAACCCTAACCCTAACCCTAACCCTAATCCTAACCCTAACCCTAACCCTAACCCTAACCCCTAACCCTAACCCTTAAAAAAAATTAAAAAATTGATTAAACTAAGAATCCACATCATAACTCCAAAAATAATGATGGAAACTTAAAAATTTTTTCATTTTATGTTTATATAAGTTAGTTTACACCAAATGAGTCAAAAAAATAAAATATTTTTAAAATACCAAAAATCTAAAAAAAAATTAAAAAATTGACTAAACTGAATCCACATCATAACTCCAAAAATAATGATGGAAACTTAAAAATTTTTTCATTTTATGTTTATATATGTTAGTTTACACCAAATGAGTCACAAAAATAAAATATTTTTAAAATCCCAAAAATTTTTAAAAAAATTAAAAAATTGATTAAACTAAGAATCCAAATCATAACTCCAAAAATAATGATGGAAACTTAAAAATTTTTTCATTTTATGTTTATATATGTTAGTTTACACCAAATGAGTCAAAAAAAATAAAATATTATTATAATCCCAAAAATTTTAAAAAAAATTAATAAATTGACTAAAGTGAGAATTCACATCATAACTCCAAAAATAATGATGGAAACTTAAAAATTTTTTTCATTTTATGTTTATATATGTTAGTTTACACCAAATGAGTCAAAAAAAATAAAATATTATTATAATCCCAAAAATCTAAAAAAAAATTAAAAAATTGACTAAACTGAGAATCCACATCATAACTCCAAAAATAATGATGGAAACTTAAAATTTTTTCATTTTATGTTTTTATATAAGTTAGTTTACACCAAATGAGTCAAAAAATTAAAATCCCAAAAATCTAAAAAAAAATTAAAAAATTGACTAAACTGAGAATCCACATCATAACTCCAAAAATAATGATAGAAACTTAAAAATTTTTTCATTTTATGTTTATATAAGTTAGTTTACACCAAATGAGTCACAAAAATAAAATATTTTTAAAATCCCAAAAATCTAAAAAAAAAATTAAAAAATTGACTAAACTGAGAATCCACATCATAACTCCATAAATAATGATAGAAACTTAAAAATTTTTTCATTTTATGTTTATATAAGTTAGTTTACACCAAATGAGTCACAAAAATAAAATATTTTTAAAATCCCCCTAACCCTAACCCTAACCCTAATCCTAACCTCTAACCCTAACCCTAACCCTAACCCTAACCCTAACCCCTTAACCCTAACCCTAACCCTAACCCTAACCCTAACCCTAGCCCTATCCCCTAACCCTAACCCTAACCCTAACTATAACCCTAACCCTAACCCTAACCCTAACCCTAACCCTAACCATAACCCTAACCCTACCCTAACCCTAACCCTAACCCTAACCCTAACCCTAACCCTAACCCCTAACCCTAACCCTAACCCTAACCCTAACCACTTAACCCTAACCCTAACCCTAACCATAACCCTAACCCTACCCTAACCCTAACCTTAACCCTAACCCTAACCCTAACCCTAACCCTAACCCTAACCCTAATCCTAACCCTAACCCATAACCCTAACCCTAACCCTAACCCTAATCCTAACCCTAACCCTAACCCTAACCCCTAACCCTAACCCTTAAAAAAAATTAAAAAATTGATTAAACTAAGAATCCACATCATAACTCCAAAAATAATGATGGAAACTTAAAAATTTTTTCATTTTATGTTTATATAAATTAGTTTACACAAAATGAGTCAAAAAAATAAAATATTTTTAAAATCCCAAAAATCTAAAAAAAAATTAAAAAATTGACTAAACTGAGAATCCACATCATAACTCCATAAATAATGATAGAAACTTAAAAATTTTTTCATTTTATGTTTATATAAGTTAGTTTACACCAAAAGAGTCACAAAAATAAAATATTTTTAAAATCCCCCTAACCCTAACCCTAACCCTAACCCTAACCCATAACCCTAACCCTAACCCTAACCCTAACCTTAACCCTAACCCTAACCCTAACCCTAATCCTAAACCTAACCCTAACTCTATCCCTAACTCTAACCCTAACCCTAACCCTAACCTCTAACCCTAACCCTTACCCTAACCCTAACCCCTTAACCCTAACCCTAACCCTAACTATAACCTTAACCCTAACCCTAACCCTAACCCTAACCCTAACCCTAACCATAACCCTAACCCTACCCTAACCCTAACCCTAACCCATAATTCTAACCCTAACCCTAACCCTAACCCTAAGCCTAACCCTAACCCTAACCCTAACCCTACCCTAACCCTAACCCTAACCCTAACCTTAACCCTAATCCTAACCCTAACACAAACCCTAACCCTAACCCTAACCCTAACCCTAACCCTAACCCTAACCCTAACCCTAACCCTAACCCATAATCCTAACCCTAACCCTAACCCTAACCCTAAGCCTAACCCTAACCCTAACCCTACCCTAACCCTAACCTTAACCCTAATCCTAACCCTAACCCTAACACAAACCCTAACCCTAACCCTAACCCTAACCCTAACCCTAACCCTAACCCCTTAACCCTAACCTCTAACCCTAACCCTTACCCTAACCCTAACCCCTTAACCCTAACCCTAACCCTAACTATAACCCTAACCCTAACCCTAACCCTAACCATAACCCTAACCCTACCCTTACCCTAACCCTAACCCTAACCCTAACCCTAACCCTAACCACTTAACCCTAACCCTAACCCTAACCATAACCCTAACCCTACCCTAACCCTAACCTTAACCCTAACCCTAACCCTAACCCTAACCCTAACCCTAATCCTAACCCTAACCCTAACCCATAACCCTAACCCTAACCCTAACCATAACCCTAACCCTAATCCTAACCCTAACCCTAACCCTAACCCTAACCCCTAACCCTAACCCTTAAAAAAAATTAAAAAATTGATTAAACTAAGAATCCACATCATAACTCCAAAAATAATGATGGAAACTTAAAAATTTTTTCATTTTATGTTTATATAAGTTAGTTTACACCAAATGAGTCAAAAAAATAAAATATTTTTAAAATCCCAAAAATCTAAAAAAAAATTAAAAAATTGACTAAACTGAAT
>NW_027051048.1:0-2020 GCF_954871325.1 Gordionus sp. m RMFG-2023 | reverse complement strand
TAGGATAATGTTTAACACCTAAATATACACCTATAAACCAAAAATGAAGAGATTTTCTATGTATAACGCCAGCAAGACAGTATTTCGGTTTCAAATCTGTTTTCTGTCAAATCACGATATTTTTAAAATATTTTTTGGGATAATGATTTGCACGTATTTATAGATAAATAAACCAAAAATGATTATTTTCCAAATAAAATTACTACCAAATTTGGTAGATCGAATATTTAGTAAGTGGACGGTTTTGAGCTCGCCATTCGGTCAAATCATAATATTTTCAAAATATTTTTTAGGATATTGTTTAACACCTAAATATACACCTATAAACCAAAAATGAAGAGATTTTCTATGTATAACGCCAGCAAGACAGTATTTCGGTTTCAAATCGGTTATCGGTCAAATCACGATATTTTTAAAATATTTTTTGGGATAGTGATTTGCACGTATTTATAGATATATTAACCAAAAATGAACATTTTCCTAATAATATTACTACCAAATTTGGTAGATCGAATATTTAGTAAGTTGTCGGTTTTGAGCTCGCCATTCGGTCAAATCATAATATTTTCAAAATATTAATTAGGATAATGCTTAACACGTTATTGTTCACGTATAAACCAAAAATAAAGAATTTTCCATGTATAACGCCAGCAAGACAGTATTTAGTCATTGGGCCGGTTTCAAATCGGTTTTCTGTCAAATCACGATATTTTTAAAATATTTTTTGGGATAATGATTTGCACGTATTTATAGATAAATAAACCAAAAAATGAACATTTTCCAAATAATATTAACACCAAATTTGGTCGATCGAATATTTAGTAATTGGTCGGTTTTAAGCCCGGCATTCGGTCAAATCACAATATTTTCAAAATATTTTTTAGGATAATGTTTAACACCTAAATATACAAGTATAAACCAAAAATGAAGAGATTTTGATCAATAACGCCAGCAATATGTTCCTTACAAACTTTCTGCTATTTTTCGCTTCTAAACCTACTCATTAATTAATTCTCAAAGAAACCTCTATTTTTAAAATTTTTTTTATATTTTTCACATGTATTTACACCCAAATACAAAAAAAGCGCTATCCAATATTTATTCTGATTACCTAAGAATATATTTTCATATTTATGTATTTAACGCCCTCTTATGGATATAAATTTGTTAAATTTTGTAATTGAAAAATAAAATATAAGTTGTAATAAGCTAGTAAATATATTTTTTTTCCAATAAAATTAAGTTAAATTAGAATTTTAAATTATTTGATATTTATTATCAATTTGTTAATTAATTATAAATTGATTAATGTAAAATAAAAAAAATGTTTTTGAAAAATATTTTTTAAAAGATATTATATCATCAAATTATGATTAATTTCTTTTTAACAAGACAGTTTAGCAAGACAGTTTAGCAAGACAGTATTTAGTCATACCGGTTTTTTTTTCTTTTATTAAAAAAAATTAAAACAACATTCTCAAACAAAATAGGGCCAATTAATGGGATTAATTGAATATCTTATTTAATTATGAATTAGGTTTTTATTAACCTTCATTCTTGTCATAATGTTCATATAATAACTTTAAAAAAATTAATGTTATTAAAGTAAAAACCTATATATCCTGGTACACCAGACCTGTTAGGCTTTTCATATTTATATAGATGCATGGCCTAAGCTAAATGTGCAAAGATTTATAAATACAATTTTTTATTTTAATCATGTAAGGTGAATTTAATATCAAAATTTACTAAATAATATTTATTCAGTTTGATATTTTTTTTATAAAAGTAAAATATTTTTGTTAGCTTATTAAGACATGGTGACAGATTTCTTAATCAAATCCCAAATTATGATATTATATTTTTTACAGAACATAAAAATAAATTGGCTGAAAGATACTAAAATAAATTGCAAGTGGCCTGAGAAAAACATGAACATCAATGTCTACAGCTTATTCTTATGCCACTGAATTAAAATCCAGGAAAGGCTTCAAATTTTTACATCTACAATAAATTGATT
>NW_027051047.1:5000-7500 GCF_954871325.1 Gordionus sp. m RMFG-2023 | reverse complement strand
ATGTTTATATAAGTTAGTTTACACCAAATGAGTCAAAAAAATAAAATATTTTTAAAATCGCAAAAATCTAAAAAAAAATTAAAAAATTGACTAAACTGAGAATCCACATCATAACTCCATAAATAATGATAGAAACTTAAAAATTTTTTCATTTTATGTTTATATAAGTTAGTTTACACCAAATGAGTCACAAAAATAAAATATTTTTAAAATCCCCCTAACCCTAACCCTAATCCTAACCTCTAACCCTAACCCTAACCCTAACCCTAACCCCTTAACCCTAACCCTAACCCTAACCCTAACCCTAACCCTAACCCTAACCCTAACCCTAACCCTAACCCTAACCCTAACCATAACCTTAATTCTAACCCTAACCCTAACCCTAACCCTAACCCTAACCCTAACCCTAACCCTAACCCCTAACCCTAACCCTAACCCTTAAAAAAAAATTTAAAAATTGATTAAACTAAGAATCCACATCATAACTCCAAAAATAATGATGGAAACTTAAAAATTTTTTCATTTTATGTTTATATAAGTTGGTTTACAGCAAATGAGTCAAAAAAATAAAATATTTTTAAAATCCCAAAAATCTAAAAAAAAATTAATAAATTGACTAAACTGAGAATTCACATCATAACTCCAAAAATAATGATGGAAATTTAAAAATTTTTTCATTTTATGTTTATATAAGTTAGTTTACACCAAATGAGTCACAAAAATAAAATATTTTTAAAATCCCCCTAACCCTAACCCTAACCCTAACCCTAATCCTAACCTCTAACCCTAACCCTAACCCTAACCCTAACCCCTTAACCCTAACCCTAACCCTAACCCTAACCCCTAACCCTAACCCTAACCCTAACCCTAACCTCTAACCCTAACCCTAACCCTAACCCTAACCCTAACCCTAACCCTAACCCTAACCCTAACCCTAACCCTAACCCTAACCATAACCCTAACCCTACCCTAACCCTAACCATAACCCTAACCCTAACCCTAACCCTAACCCTAACCTTAACCCTAACCCCTAACCCTAACCCGTAAAAAAAATTAAAAAATTGATTAAACTAAGAATCCACATCATAACTCCAAAAATAATGATGGAAACTTAAAAATTTTTTCATTTTATGTTTATATAAGTTAGTTTACACCAAATGAGTCAAAAAAATAAAATATTTTTAAAATCCCAAAAATCTAAAAAAAAATTAAAAAATTGACTAAACTGAGAATCCACATCATAACTCCATAAATAATGATAGAAACTTAAAAATTTTTTCATTTTATATTTATATAAGTTAGTTTACACCAAATGAGTCACAAAAATAAAATATTTTTAAAATCCCCCTAACCCTAACCCTAACCCTAACCCTAACCCTAACCCTAACCCTAACCCATAACCCAAACCCTAACCCTAACCCCAACCCTAACCCTAACCCTAACCCTAACCCTAACCCTAACCTTAACCCTAACCCTAACCCTAATCCTAACCCTAACCCTAACCTCTAACCCTAACCCTAACCCTAACCCTAACCCCTTAACCCTAACCCTAACCCTAACCCTAACCCTAACCCTAACCCTAACCCTAACTCTAACCCTAACCCTAACCCTAACCCTAACCCTAACCCTAACCCTAACCCTAACCCTAACCCTAACCCTAACCATAACCCTAACCCTACCCTAACCCTAACCCTAACCCCTAACCCTAACCCTTAAAAAAAATTAAAAAATTGATTAAACTAAGAATCCACATCATAACTCCAAAAATAATGATGGAAACTTAAAAATTTTTTCATTTTATGTTTATATAAGTTAGTTTACACCAAATGAGTCAAAAAAATAAAATATTTTTAAAATCCCAAAAATCTAAAAAAAAATTAAAAAATTGACTAAACTGAATCCACATCATAACTCCAAAAATAATGATGGAAACTTAAAAATTTTTTCATTTTATGTTTATATATGTTAGTTTACACCAAATGAGTCAAAAAAAATAAAATATTATTATAATCCCAAAAATTTTAAAAAAAATTAATAAATTGAAAGTGAGAATTCACATCATAACTCCAAAAATAATGATGGAAACTTAAAAATTTTTTCATTTTATGTTTATATATGTTAGTTTACACCAAATGAGTCAAAAAAAATAAAATATTATTATAATCCCAAAAATCTAAAAAAAAATTAAAAAATTGACTAAACTGAGAATCCACATCATAACTCCAAAAATAATGATGGAAACTTAAAATTTTTTCATTTTATGTTTTTATATAAGTTAGTTTACACCAAATGAGTCAAAAAATTAAAATCCCAAAAATCTAAAAAAAAATTAAAAAATTGACTAAACTGAGAATCCACATCATAACTCCAAAAATAATGATAGAAACTTAAAAATTTTTTCATTTTATGTTTATATAAGTTAGTTTACACCAAATGAGTCACAAAAATAAAATATTATTATAATCCCAAAAATCTAAAAAAAAATTAAAAAATTGACTAA
>NW_027051046.1:5000-17616 GCF_954871325.1 Gordionus sp. m RMFG-2023 | reverse complement strand
CATTTAATTATAAATTTTATAATATAGGAAAATAGAATTTATTATGATTATTGTCAAAAGGAACTTGTAAAACATTACTTTAGCTTTATATATACCAGAGCCCTGCAGAGGCACCATTTGCACGGCCCGGCCCGGTTTTAGATTTTTTAGGCCCGGTTTTAGATTTTTTAGGTCCGGCCCGGATTTAAAAATTTCAGGCCCGGCTCGTAATTTTTTAAAATTATATTCAACCTGGTATATACAAAAATTCACCTATGAGGTATTTTACCATATTTTTCAGCGAGTATTATCGCTTATTATTTAAAAAATACATGTAAAAAGCTAATATTTTGAGAATATTATATTGAATTTATAAAAATTATAAAACTGTTATTTATAAAAATGGATATTTTGAGCATATACTATATTTTATATTGCATTTATAAAAATAAAAATAATATTCATAAAAATGGTAATAATATTTTGAGCATATACTATATTTTATATTGCATTTAAAAAAAATAAAACTAATATTTAATTTATAAAAATAGAAAATATTTTGAGAATATAATATATTGTATTTAATTTACTATTTAATTTATAAAATAAAAATACATCGCTATTTAAAAAAATGCATGTATAATAAATTAAATAGTATTTTGAAAATATAATCTAATTGCACAATATTAATATAATTTATTTTATAATATAAATTTTTAACAAAAGAAGATAATTGTATTATATAATATTGTAAAAAAAAATAATGAAAAATGTTGGATTAAAAACTTTCATGACTCAAGGTAAAATATAATAAATGCAACAAATATTTGTCAGTTTGCAAAGTAAAAAACCAGCATGATTGACGAAACCCTATACTCAAGAAAGATATTAAAAATTCACAAATTATCATAAAGAAAAAGAAGCATATCTACCTTTTCAGGTTGAAAATTACTTCTTCTTTCTTCAAGAATTCTCCCAGTAGTGGAAAAATTCCGCTCACAGCTTGCACTTGAAGCAGGAATTGTCAATATTGCTAAAATTGGAAATTCGCTTTGATGAGCCGCCCACCACTCTAACAAATTATCCACCTTAAATGTTTCATCTATTTTCTTATTTAGGTAATTATAATATTCATCATCGGGTATTGACATATTACCAGAATTACCGTCGCCCCATTTGTCATAAAACGATTCAGTTTGTTTAACAACAGTCGTAATTTGACTGGTCGATGGTATTTCATTTACTTCCTGAGCCTCTTGTAATTTAATATAATCTTATATATAGTTTTCCGTCATCTTGCGATCTGTCCCTGACAACATACGTAATTGCTTGACAGAGAAAAAGAGAAATAAAATGATACTTGTGTAAAGCAAATTTTTCAATTAAAAAATGCTTTATTATATTAAGTAAAATCAATTTATTTCTCCTTTTTCGCTTTGAAAGGTATTGCAAACTTCAAGAAGTTCATAATACCAAATTACCACTTTAAAAAGAGTACAAGAGTCCGACTGTAACTCAACAATAGCTATGTTAAAATTCTCAAGAATTTTGACTAGATCCTGAAGGATCGGAAAGTCTATAATATAATACTTTTCCGATCCCCCATGTTCTTGAAGAACTTTTATAATTTCTTCATTTTGAGAATAAAGAGAATTGAGCATATTCTATTCAGAGTTCCAGCGGACTTCTATATCTTGATAAAGGGCTTTCAAATGCTGGCATTTATTACTTTGTTTTAAATGCCCCACTAATATTTTAGTATTATCTATTGTTGATTTTATTAATGGGGCATTACTTTCCAAATATTTGAAGTTAAATGAATTTCTTAAAATTGTATTTAATATATGAGAACAATTTAATCGTTCATTTAACTCCAATGCTTTTAAATATTTTTACCTTGGTCTGTAACAAATATTATATTAATAAAATCGTTAGTGTTAAAATTAAAATTTTTTAATAGTTCATCCTTAACTACTTTGCTAGTCTTTGACACTTCTTTAAATTTAGCGGTAAATAGGTTTCTCATCACTAACTTCCAGTCATCTGATATAATGGTGTATGTTAACTGTTATAAACGAGTCCTTTTTATGGTCATCGCACCATATATCAGTGGAAGCAGCCATAAATCGATTCTTGATTACTGGGGCAATAGTATCAACCAAAATGTTTCTTATTTTATTACATTTTTCTTTAAGGTGGCGTGATAGAGTGGTGGGATGTGAAATCAATGAGTTGATATCTATTTTACCATACTTTGCCCCAACATCGACTAGAGCCTGGCTGAATTCAAGAAACCTACTCCCAGCTATCATTTCGAAAGGTCTAATATCTTTTGCGCAAAGTGTTAAGGAATGATCTATAAATTTTTCTTTTAAATATTTTATATTACATTTATAGGTTGGTTTTTAGGGGGTAAAATTTTTTTATTAATTTTCATGGATTTACCATCACATTTATGTCTTTTTGTACCATGTTTATAATTATAAGATAATATACTTGAACAATTCTTACATTGTACGTAGCCAATGTTTTTTTTATTTTCATCAATGATGATATAAAATTTAGTCCATATTTCAGATTTTAAATTATTATTTGTATTTCTAAAAGAATGAATATTATTTTTAATTAATTAATTATATCATTAGTATTTTGTGCCATGATATTCCTTTATTTGATTGTTTTGGTAAATATTCTAAAAATTTAGATAGAATTATAAAAAAATATATTAATAAAATACTTGAATATTATGGCTTATTTAAGATATTCCTTTATTTGATTGTTTTGGTAAATATTCAAAAAATTTAGATAGAATTATAAAAAAATATATTAATAAAATACTTGAATATTATTTATGGCTTATTTAAGATATTCCTTTATTTGATTGTTTTGGTAAATATTCTAAAAATTTAGATAGAATTATAAAAAAATATATTAATAAAATACTTGAATATTATTAGGGATGTAAATTTCCAGGGAAACTATATTTCGGGGAAATTTCCCGGGAAAATAGGGAAATAACGGGAAACTATCTTTTTATAATACTTTACAGGTCAATATTGATTTTTTTTTTATGTTTTATTGAAAATATATAGATTATAAACATTATAATTAAACAAATATAAATTATTTTCAACTAATTTGCAATTACTTTACATGTTTTATTTGAAATATTATATATAGACTAAATAATATTTAAACAATTAATTTTGAATAGTTAATTATCTTCGTTTGAAGATGAAAATGATTCCAGATCAGAGCTTGAAATTCTGGAATCCAGCAATTTGTCATTTTCAGAAATTTCCTTTCCAAAAAATGTAGATTGGCTCTTATATAAACTAATTTTTTTATTCTATTTCTAGATTTAGAATGAATATTTCCAAGGAGGACCATATTCTTTCGGATGCTGCACTTGTTGGTGGTACTGATAAAATTCGTATGGCTAGGGTCGATATGTATTGATTGCAACATAGACCTAATAAAATATTGAATAACACAATTTTAAGATTAGAAAAAGAGTTAAGTTTTTGTTTACAGAAATATAAAAGTATTTAACCTTTCCACCAACTCACTGGATCTGTAAATGATGCGCCTTGCCAAAGACTTGCTATATTAAAAAAACTTCCCTTGCACGATATTTGGATAGGTTTCCTATTACTCTTGCAATATCTAAATCTAGATATCCAGAAAATCGGTTAATAATATCTAACCCCTTTGCAACTTCATTGTCTCTTAAATTAAATCCGCAAAACCTTGGGTCAAATATATGAGCAGCATAATGAATGTCCCGACAACAAAAATTTTTTTGGCTTTTGATAAACTGCTCTATTTCTAAAATCTAGCTCTGCGACAATATATTTGATATTGTTTTATAAGCGTTAAGTGTCTCCCTGATAAATAAACTCTTGAGGGACATCAGATAATTAACATAACTTAAAATTTCATATATTATTTATAAATTTCATTGGTATTTATTTATAATATAAATATACTTTTCAGACTAGCTATTTAATTTTAACAAGTATCTTCTAAAATTTTGCAAATGTAAATAGGGAAATTGACATAATTCAAAAACAAAACACAATTATAATTTATGATATGAACCACGAGGAAAAAATGATTTTATAAAATCTAATAAAAATCGTATTTATTTTATCATAAGATCATTTTCAAAATTGGGAAACTGTTAATATTATAAAAATCATGTTGATTTAGGCAAAAAAACCTATTATAAAAATTGGGGAAACTATAGGGGAAATTTCTCGGGAAATATGGGAAATTTCCCCTGTCTTACATCCCTAAATATTATGGCTTATTTAAGATATTCCTTTATTTGATTGTTTTGGTAAAATATATTCTAAAAATTTAGATATGAATTATAAAAAAATTTATTAATACTTGAATATTAGGGCTTATTTAAAATTTAAATATTCCTTTATTTGAATGTTTTGGTAAATATTCAAAAAATTTAGATAGATTTATAAAAAAATATAATAATAAAATACTTGAATATTATGGCTTATTTAAATATTCCTTTATTTGATTGTTTTGGTAAATATTCTAAAAATTTAGATAGAATTATAAAAAAATATATTAATAAAATACTTGAATATTATGGCTTATTTAAGATATTCCTTTATTTGATTGTTTTGGTAAAATATATTCTAAAAATTTAGATATGAATTATAAAAAAATTTATTAATAATACTGAATATTAAGGCTTATTTAAATATTCCTTTATTTGATTGCTTTGGTAATAAAAAAATATATTTAAAAAAAATACTGGTGTAACTAAACTGAGTTAACAGGTAAACTGAGAATTGACAGTGTAAAATTTATTTTTATTTTATTGCCTATCAATTATTTTTAAATATATAAATAAAATGTTTTTAAAAAAGTAAATATCAAATCTATACAAAATTAAAATTATTTAAATATATAAATTAGAATATAGAAGATATTGTAGTCCATAAATTTATAATATGTATAGAACAGATCTATTTTATAGTAAAAATATAACACCCATAATATATTTTAAATATCATAAATAAAGTTCCGCTAGATGGTGTAAATTATTAAAATTTTAGTTTTTAATTAAAAATAATATGAATTATAGGAGCATAATTCTTCGCTCTGGATTAATTGATTTGGTACCAACTTATATAAACATAAAATGAAAAAATTTTAAGATCCCATTATCATTTTTGGAGTTATAATGTGAATTCTCAGTTTAGTCAGTTTTTTTTTAAGATTTTTGGGATTTTAAAAATTTTATTTTTTTTGACTCATTTGGTGTAAACTAACATATATAAATATAAAATGGAAAAATTTTTAAGTTTCCATCAATATTTTTGGAGTTATGATGTGGATTCTCAGTTTAGTCAATTATTAAATTTTTTTAAAAAATTTTGGGATTTTAAAAATATTTTATTTTTTTGACTCATTTGGTGTAAACTAACTTATATAAACATAAAATGAAAAAAATTTTAAGTTTCCAACATTATTTTTGGAGTTATGAGGTGGATTCTCAGTTTAGTCAATTTTTTAATTTTTTTTTAAATTTTTTGGATTTAAAAATATTTTTTTTTTGACTCATTTGGTGTAAACTAACTTATTTAAACATAAAATGAAAAAATTTTTAAGTTTCCATCATTATTTTTGAAGTTATGATGTGGATTCTCAGTTTAGTCAATTTTTGAATTTTTTTTAAAATTTTTGGGATTTTAAAAATATTTTATTTTTTTTGACTCATTTGGTGTAAACCAGAGACCTGCAGGCCCGGCCCTAAACCCAACCCGGCCCTAAGCCCGGCCGTATTTTAAATTTTTTAAATATACCCGGGCCGGGCCTAAAAAATTTTTTTAAACATATCCGGGCCGGGCCTAAAAAAATTTTTTTTTAATATATCCGGGCCGGGCCTTAATATTTTTCATAAAAATTTTTAAATTATGAGTTAATGGTTATAAGATTATATTATATTATAGTTATGATCAATATAATATTGGGTGATGGTTAACACTACCTAACACCCACAGATCGATCTAATTATTAATTTCCTGCTAATTTATTCAAAGTATTAATATATTTTTTTATAATTCATATCTAAATTTTTACAACATATTTTACCAAAACAATCAAATAAAGGAATATCTTAAATAAGCCCCAATATTCAAGTATTATTAATATACTTTTTTATAATTCATATCTAAATTTTTAGAATATATTTTACCAAAACAATCAAATAAAGGAATATCACTTCTTGAAGTTTGTAATACCTTTCAAAGCGAAAAAGGAGAAATAAAATTGATTTTACTTAATATAAAGCATTTTTTAATTGAAAAATTTGTTTTACACAAGTATCATTTTATTTTTACTTTTCTCTGTCCCAAATATAAGCAATTACGTATATAGTCAGGACAGATCGCAAGATGACGGAAAACTATATAAAAGATTATATTAAATTACAAGAGGCTCAGGAAGTAAATGAAATACCATCGACCAGTCAAATTACGACTGTTGTTAAACAAACTGAATCGTTTTATGACAAATGGGGCGATGGTAATTCTGGTAATATGTCAATACCCGATGATGAATATTATAATTACATAAATAAAAAAATAAATGAAACATTTAAGGTGGATAATTTGTTAGAGTGGTGGGCGGCTCATCAAAGCGAATTTCCAATTTTAGCAAAATTGGCAATTCCTGCTTCAAGAGCAAGCTGTGAGCGGAATTTTTCCACTACTGGGAGAATTCTTGAAGAAAGAAGAAGTAATCTTCAACCTGAAAAGGTAGATATGCTTCTCTTTCTTCGTGATAATTTGTGAATTTTTAATATCTTTCTTGAGTATAGGGTTTCGTCAATCATGCTGGTTTTTTACTTTGCAAACTGTCAAATATTTATTGCATTTATTATATTTACCTTGAGTCATGAAAGTTTTCAATCCAACATTTTTCATTATTTTTTTTACAATATTATATAATACAATTATCTTCTTTTGTTAAAAATTTATATTATAAAATAAATTATATTAATATTGTGCAATTAGATTATATTTTCAAAATACTATTTAATTTATTATACATGCATTTTTTTAAATAGCGATGTATTTTTATTTTATAAATTAAATAGTAAATTAAATACAATATATTATATTCTCAAAATATTTTCTATTTATATAAATTAAATATTAGTTTTATTTTTTTTAAATGCAATATAAAATATAGTATATGCTCAAAATATTATTACCATTTTTATGAATATTATTTTTATTTTTATAAATGCAATATAAAATATAGTATATGCTCAAAATATCCATTTTTATAAATAACAGTTTTATAATTTTTATAAATTCAATATAATATTCTCAAAATATTCGCTTTTTACATGTATTTTTTAAATAATAAGCGATAATACTTGCTGAAAAATATAGTAAAATACCTCATAGGTGAATTTTTGTATATACCATTTTTTAAAAAATATCCTGGCCGGGCCGTAAAAAAATTTTTTAAAAAATATCCGGGCCGGGCCTAAAAATTTAAAACCGGGCCGGGCCGGGTCGTGCAAATGGTACCTCTGCAGGTCTCTGGTGTAAACTAACTTATATAAACATAAAATGGAAAAAATTTTAAGTTTCCATCATTATTTTTGGAGTTATGATGTGGATTCTCAGTTTAGTCAATTTTTTAATTTTTTTTTAGATTTTTGGGATTTTAAAAATATTTTATTTTTTTTGACTCATTTAGTGTAAACTAACTTATTTAAACATAAAATGAAAAAATTTTAAGTTTCCTTCATTATTTTTGGAGTTATGATGTGGATTCTCAGTTTAGTCAATTTTTTAATTTTTTTAAAAAAAATTTGGGATTTTAAAAATATTTTATTTTTTTTGACTGATTTGGTGTAAACTAACTTATATAAATATAAATAAATGCATTTTTTTATAGTTGGAAACGGAAAACTAGTTTACTTCAATTAAAATTTAGGGGCCCTTAAAAGAGCCGTTAAGTATACAACAATAATATATTATCCAACACACTTCGTCTAACAAGCTTCCTTCAAAAAGATTGCGATTTCTCACTTGCATGTTCTGTCGATTTTATCCCTTCGAACCCACAATACAATAATATTTCAAGTACCGTTTTATGTAATGTAATAAAAATACTAATTTTATTATAAAATTGTTACCTTTTTAAAACTTGAAAATTTGAAACTAATAATAAAAAATAATTTTGCATGTTTTTAAGATATTTGAAGTCTCACTTCCGTTTTTATATTTAATTTATATAACTAAAATTATTTAAAAAATAGCCACAGGTGTGCAACATAATGTAAGTCGGAGTTTAATCTAAACTAAATTACAATTAGGCCGGAACCAATTGAACTACCCTTCATATACTAATTTTCCCATGATACAAAATAATAAAAAAAGGAAATTGGTTATTTTTAAAATAGGATAAGTGAATAAGAAGTTTGGAATATGACATAAGTAACCTTTGAGTTGAATTCGTTATCCTTAGTCCTTGATTAACACTATTGCAAGGTAAAAATTATAAAATTGTGATAGGTTTTTCCAATATTTTTGAAATTGATTAATAGGGGAGACTGGGGTTAGGTAAACCCCGAGGCTTGGCAAACCACTTAATCTCATTTTAAAAATAAATACACCAGAAGGTTAAAATTTTATCCTAATATAGATTTTATTAGTTTACATCTATAGACAAAAAATCTTTTAAAATATATAATTATTAAAAATTTTATTTAAGAAATTAAATTTTATAGCAAAGTTTAAACACTCTTCTATAATTTGGGAAAGTTTTATGATTATTTATTATATCTAGATATTATTTCAATCATAATTTGTCAATTTAGAGCTAGCGGGGTTTGCTAAACCATACAAGTCAATTATGGCAGTTAATAATGAAAGAAATTTCAAAATCTTGAAAAGGCGATTTCATGGCAGTTTTATGATTGGTATTTAGAATTTATGGTAAGAAATCATAATCTATCCTTAAGATCCTTATTTTTTTATGTCCAAAATATTTATTAAATTAACGTTTCAATTTTTATATATAATTAGTTTCAATTTATAAGTATTATGATATTTTGAACAATAAATCAATAAAATTACTTTATGCGTATCATTATTAATAAATAAAAATGCATTTCAATTTATTAGGTCCTTAGAAAACCAATGGTTTAGGAAGCCCCTTGAAGTAGTTTGCCTCACCCCGCTATTGGGGCTTGTTGGATAAAATTTTCACTTTTACAAAAAATAAAATTTAAAAAAAAAGATTATATTCTTAAAATTTTTTATAAGGCACCTGAGTATAGTTTTAGGTATCTAATTATATATTATTTAAAAAAACCAGGAGCTACAGCCAATTTTGTAAAAATTGGTTCGACTAACCCCAGTCTCCCCTATATTTTAAATAATTATCCATCTTTCTGGCGTTTATGCTTATTTTTAAGATTAATTATGTGCAAGAAATAGTCGTTCTAATCTTTTTATGAAAATTTATAATGAGTTTCTTTTTATCTTAATTTTTTTTATAAAATTATATTTAATAAAATTTGTGGAGGATTGCTATTTCTAACTGGTTTAAAAATTGTATTATTATTTATTATCAAATCTTTATTTATATATATGATGAACATCTATAAGACATAAATACGCATGGTCTTTTTTAATACCAATGAATACCCAACGGTCTTTTTTAAGACCAATGAATACCCAACGGCCCTTTTAAGGGCCCCTAAATTTTAATTGAAGTAAACTAGTTTTCCGTTTCCAACTATAAAAAAATGCATTTATTTATATTTATATATGTTAGATTTTACCAAATGAGTCTAAAAAATAAAATATTTTTAAAATCTCAAAAATTTTAAAAAAAATTAAAAAATTGATTAAAATAAGAATCCACATCATAACTCCAAAAATAATGATGGAAACTTAAAAATTTTTTCATTTTATGTTTATATAAGTTAGTTTACACCAAATGAGTTAAAAAAAATAAAATATTATTATAATCCCAAAAATTTAAAAAAAAATTAATAAATTGACTAAACGAGAATTCACATCATAACTCCAAAAATAATGATGGAAACTTAAAAATTTTTTCATTTTATGTTTATATATGTTAGTTTACACCAAATGAGTCAAAAAAATAAAATATTTTTAAAATCCCAAAAATTTTTAAAAAAATTAAAAAATTGATTAAACTAAGAATCCAACTCCAAAAAATAATGATGGAAACTTAAAAATTTTTTCATTTTATGTTTATATAAGTTAGTTTACACCAAATGAGTTAAAAAAAAATAAAATATTATTATAATCCCAAAAATTTTAAAAAAAATTAATAAATTGACTAAACGAGAATTCACATCATAACTCCAAAAATAATGATGGAAACTTAAAAATTTTTTCATTTTATGTTTATATATGTTAGTTTACACCAAATGAGTCACAAAAATAAAATATTTTTAAAATCCCAAAAATTTTTAAAAAAATTAAAAAATTGATTAAACTAAGAATCCAAATCATAACTCCAAAAATAATGATGGAAACTTAAAAATTTTTTCATTTTATGTTTATATATGTTAGTTTACACCAAATGAGTCAAAAAATAAAATATTATTATAATCCCAAAAATTTTAAAAAAAATTAATAAATTGACTAAACTGAGAATTCACAACATAACTCCAAAAATAATGATGGAAACTTAAAAATTTTTTCATTTTATGTTTATATATGTTAGTTTACACCAAATGAGTCAAAAAAATAAAATATTGTTAAAATCCCAAAAATTTAAAAAAAAATTAAAAAATTGATTAAACTAAGAATCCAAATCATAACTCCAAAAATAATGATGGAAACTTAAAAATTTTTTCATTTTATGTTTATATATGTTAGTTTACACCAAATGAGTCACAAAAATAAAATATTATTATAATCCCAAAAATTTAAAAAAAAATTAAAAAATTGATTAAACTAAGAATCCAAATCATAACTCCAAAAATAATGATGGAAACTTAAAAATTTTTTCATTTTATGTTTATATATGTTAGTTTACACCAAATGAGTCAAAAAATAAAATATTATTATAATCCCAAAAATTTAAAAAAAAATAAATAAATTGACTAAACTGAGAATTCACAACATAACTCCAAAAATAATGATGGAAACTTAAAAATTTTTTCATTTTATGTTTATATATGTTAGTTTACACCAAATGAGTCAAAAAAAATAAAATATTATTATAATCCCAAAAATTTTAAAAAAATTAATAAATTGACTAAACGAGAATTCACATCATATCTCCAAAAATAATGATGGAAACTTAAAAATTTTTTCATTTTATGTTTATATATGTTAGTTTACACCAAATGAGTCAAAAAATAAAATATTATTATAATCCCAAAAATTTAAAAAAAAATAAATAAATTGACTAAACTGAGAATTCACAACATAACTCCAAAAATAATGATGGAAACTTAAAAATTTTTTCATTTTATGTTTATATATGTTAGTTTACACCAAATGAGTCAAAAAAAATAAAATATTATTATAATCCCAAAAATTTTAAAAAAATTAATAAATTGACTAAACGAGAATTCACATCATATCTCCAAAAATAATGATGGAAACTTAAAAATTTTTTCATTTTATGTTTATATATGTTAGTTTACACCAAATGAGTCAAAAAAAATAAAATATTGTTAAAATCCCAAAAATTTAAAAAAAAATTAAAAAATTGACTAAACTGAATCCACATCATAACTCCAAAAATAATGATGGAAACTTAAAAAATTTTCATTTTATGTTTATATAAGTTAGTTTACACCAAATGAGTCAAAAAAAATAAAATATTTTAAAAATCCCAAAAATCTAAAAAAAAATTAATAAATTGACTAAACTGAGAATTCACATCATAATTCCAAAAATAATGATGGAAACTTAAAATTTTTTTCATTTTATGTTTATATAAGTTAGTTTACACCAAATGAGTCAAAAAAATAAAATATTTTTAAAATCCCAAAAATCTAAAAAAAAATTAAAAAATTGACTAAACTGAGAATCCACATCATAACTCCATAAATAATGATAGAAACTTAAAAATTTTTTCATTTTATGTTTATATATGTTAGTTTACACCAAATGAGTCACAAAAATAAAATATTTTTAAAATCCCAAAAATTTTTAAAAAAATTAATAAATTGACTAAACTAAAAATCCAAATCATAACTCCAAAAATAATGATGGAAACTTAAAAATTTTTTCATTTTATGTTTATATATGTTAGTTTACACCAAATGAGTCACAAAAATAAAATATTTTTAAAATCCCAAAAATTTTTAAAAAAATTAATAAATTGACTAAACTGAGAATTCACAACATAACTCCAAAAATAATGATGGAAACTTAAAAATTTTTTCATTTTATGTTTATATATGTTAGTTTACACCAAATGAGTCAAAAAATAAAATATTATTATAATCCCAAAAATTTAAAAAAAAATAAATAAATTGACTAAACTGAGAATTCACAACATAACTCCAAAAATAATGATGGAAACTTAAAAATTTTTTCATTTTATGTTTATATAAGTTAGTTTACACCAAATGAGTCAAAAAATAAAA
>NW_027051045.1:0-31657 GCF_954871325.1 Gordionus sp. m RMFG-2023 | reverse complement strand
GTTGGTGTTTTTATAAATTTATTTTAATAAATCAAGATGTTATTTTATTTTGAAAAATAGTTACCGACTTTGTATTTATATAAACTAATTATAAAATATAATAGGCGGATAATTGAGTCAATTCAAAATCCCTGCCGAAAACCAAAGCCCGCGAAAAAAAATTTTTTAGCAATTTTTTTTCTACCGCAATTTTCATATTTCTCCCGCATAATCCAAATTTCTCCGGCAATTTGAAAATTTCGACCTGGCAACCATGACCCACCCGGGGTTCAGACCATAAAAAAAGTTTTATGAATATTTGGATTTGACATGTCTGCTATATAATTATAATAACAATAAATAATTTATTATTTAGAAATAAGTTGTTAAAATTTGGAAAATAAAATACATATAATATATGTTATTTTAAATTAAAAGTGCGAATTTTAGAAAAACTAATTTGAATAACATAATAAATCACAAGAGAATAAATTGTGATAATTTAAAAGATTATAAATTTATAGTATATAAGACATAGTCGTAGCCAGGGGGGTGGGCAAAGGAAAATCCCCCCCTCCCTTCAGAAATTTATCACTTTTTGTGAATATCATTTTAAGCTAATAAAAAATATCCCCTAGTCCCCCCTCCACTCCTTCACCCCCAAAAATGTATGCATATATCTTGAACATTTATTTGAAAGAAAGAATTTAAAAGTTGATATTTGTTTATAAAACTATTCATCATAATTTATACACTTTTGGAAAAAAGCATTTATATATAAAAAAAGACCAAAAATGTTTTTTAAGAAATGGAAAATAAGCCAAAGATAAGTTTTAATACAAAAGGGAAATGTATTATAATTATTAATAATAGATCCATAAAATTACTAAATAATATAATATATCAAATATAATTTTTTATAAAGTGAGTAATTTTAATTTATTTATCTTAATAAAAGTAAAATATAATAATAAAACTATTGATATAATTAAATCATAAATTAAATTAAAAAAATTAAAGCACAATACAAACAGTGGAATATTATATGTCGTAGATTTACAGTATATCTAATTTTATCAATTATCATATGACAATCAAGTAATTTTTACCAATATAGCGAATTATATATTTTACAAAAAACTATAAAATATTGATAAGGACATCAGAAAATATCTTCGAAAGACATTGTGGAATGAACAATATAAAGATTAATTTTTAATATCATTTTTTATTTAAAATAAAAAGATGGCGTTAAATAAATAAATGCAAATTGTTGCTATATTTATTATCAAGAGCATTGATTAGTAAAATTTGTTAAAATATTAACTGTAATATATTCTCTAACTGTCAAATATGTCGCAAAAGTGGAATTTTACCTAGTATTTTGTAACTAATTCTATATAATAGAGGAATATCAACTATATGTCTACTTACTTTTATAAATAAATTTCTTATACTTGTTTTTGGAATAAATTATTACCATGCCTTTATATTAATGTATATACATATTAATTTATTATATTTTATATAAACTAATACAAATATATTTCATATTTGTTCCAGGATTATTTTTTTTTATTAAAATTAACCTCCTATCTTGTAAAAATATTTTATAACTATATATAGACCATATAGACTAAGGTAACCCGGCCGAAGGCCGGGCAAAAGCGGACTGAAGACTAGCCTAAAATGGGGTCAGGGGGCATAGCCCCAATTAATTTTTAATTCTCCCCCCTTAGGAAAATCCTGACTACGCCTATGATATAAGATATTAAGAATTCCTGAAAATGAAAAGATTTGTTTTGACTTTTAAAGAAAACGGTGTATGTATGATCAATTGCGGGAGAAACTTGGTAAAAATTTTAATTTTTCGGGGAATTATGACAATCTAGTTTGTGAAAAATGGTTTAATTACCCCCCGTCCCACCCTTAAATGGAACCAAGGTATACCCGTCGCTTGGAGTTATACATGTGTAAATCGTATCGCCAGATCTTTTTCTGTCAATTTCATCATGAAAGCTGAAAATATAAAAACAAATAAATATAGCCACCTTAATATTCCTTTGTTTGGTCTAGTCTCAGACACCTATGGATCATTTGGACCCTAAGCCGATAAATAATTAACAATAGAACAAAGGTTACTTTTGATCACAGGTGATCCAAAAGAAGGCTTCTACTTAAGACAAAAAATATAAATCGAAATTTGTCGATTCAACTATATAATTATACCAACAAAAATACGAACCGAATAGAATAATGGAATTATTCGTATTCGTTTAAATCGAATAATTCATATTCGTTTAAATCGAATAATTCATTATTCGTATTCGTTTAAACCAAATCATTCATTATTCGTTTAAACCAAACAATTCATTATTCGTATTCGTTTAAACCATTCATTATTCGTATTCGTACGAATAATAAAATGATTATTTGATTCGATTCAATTCAAAAATTTTATCTAACCATAAATTAAAAAAGATAGAATATTAAATTTATTTTGTAAAATCTAACTATGGATAAAAGATAAAAAATTTTATTAGTAAGATAATGTAGAAGCATATATATATAGTATCATGTAGAAGACAAATATACCAACAACAAATTTTTAAACAAAAAGTTTTTGCAAAAAGTAAAATTTATGATTTCTCCATCATCAAACGAAGGAGAAATATCTGGTTCGCCCGTCATTCTTGACGAAATGGCTACTAGTTTATTATAATTGTATATGTGTTATAAATTGCATATAAAAATAAATACTTTCTTCGTCCATCATATAACAATTTTCGGAAATAAATTTTGTATTAAGAAGTTATTCGAATAAAAACAGCCGTTAACAACAATTTAGAGATATAAAATATTTCTTCATTATTCCACTAGGAAATTTTATTAAATAGGAATAATTGAGAATAATTCCTACTAATAATCTATATTATAATTTTCCGATGTCCTCACTACGTCATCGTGACGTCATGTCATCGCTACGTCATGTCATCATTACGTAATTTTTTTTATTTTTTTTATTTGTTGATTTTATTTATTTATTTTTACAAACAGATGAATGGAATTTCGAGAATTGATGGTGTACACATACCTAACATGGATTGAGAGATTTGAAAAATCGTCTTTGAATTGATAAAAACAATATTCCCTCAGCTTTGTAAATATGAATGAAACTTTTTATTTCACTTAATCCTTTCTTTATTTTTTAGATTACTTTATCAATTTTCATCTCATATTATCAATTACACATTAATGAAATCTCTACAAGATACTCAACTTGTATATTTGTTTTGAACATACTCACAACTTTTGTCAGTACTTACATTACAATTTTTTATACTCATATTTTTCTTTCATAACCAATAATTAAGAAGATAACCAAGTATATACAAATATTTAAATATTCTTATCCTAACCTATTTGTAATCTCCAATCCTTATAAATAACTCTTTCTTTATTTTTTTTCCCCTCCCTTAATGAATTTATTTATCACTAAATTTAATTATCTCATTATTTTCTTTCTATCTCTATTATCTATTAACCACTATTTCTCAAAAACTTATCAATTCCTTTAATTTAATTTTTATTATTTTTACAATATAATAATTTATACCTTCCCAGTGGCGTAGCTAGAAATTTTCCTTAGAGGGGGTCCATACATATAAAATCAGGGTGCATCAATAATATGTTATTATAATTTAGTATATTATTCTCAATGACTTTACAATAATACTATCCAGAATAATTACAATAGTAATATAATATCCTTCCACAAACATCAAAACCAGAAAAATATATCGATATAAAATCACTTTTAAGTCTTTTGAACGTATAATCTAAAAAAAAATTTTGCTCTGGGAGGGGTCCAAACCCGAAAACCACCCCCGTAGCTACGCCACTGTACCTTCCTTTCCCCCCCTTTTTTAATCTTATTTTTTAATTACCTTACAATTAATTAACCTTAATCTTAATAGTTATTTTTTAACTTTTAGAATATCATAATAGGCTTGATAAGTCCCCCAAAAATTTTTTTTGATGATAGTCCAACCTTATCAATTCCTTTAATTTAATTTTTATTATTTTTATAATATAATAATTTATACCTACTTTACCCCCCCCCCTTTTTTTAATCTTATTTTTTAATTACCTTACAATAAATTAACCTTAATCTTAATAACATTACATTCATCATGTTATTTTTTATTTAGTTTTTACGATTATTGATATTTTTATTTATAAAATTTAATTTAAATATGATTTAATAATAAGATAGGTTTCATGGATATAATTCGAAACCTCCCATTTCGTAATTACGAAAACCCCCAGTTAAAATCTCACAATTTTTTCGAATATTTTCTAATATATTTTTAAAAACTTCATAATAATGATTTCATAATTTAAAATGTTTAAAAGAATATACTTTGGTGTGGAGGTATTTCCTTTAAATTACCCACCAACACCTCATAGTATGGGAAACTGCTTATAGGTAAACTAGTAAGATTTATATCACTTTCTTTAATAATTTTAAACCTCTAATACTTAGAAGGGATTTGAATTTAAAAAGTATTTCAGATTTAGCCTTATTTATATAGAGTAAGGTCTTTTAAAGAATTCAGCTCTATATATTATATTGATGCTAAAATATTTTTTAGATGGTCCGCTGATAGTGACATAATCTAAATATATATTTATGATTAAATTAAAAAGAGTTTTTAAAGAATTAATAAATATGTATTCCTAAACTAAAAATGAGAGAACCAAAAGAGTCACCTTGTATACTTTACCTGGAATAAATTATATGTATCCCAAATTTGAGAGGTTCTACATTTATATGTCTGTTAAATTTTACATTTATCAATCTTTGATAAAAAAACTTATTTAGATAGATAAAAAGTATTTTAAAAAATAGCCTCAAGGCTATGGCGTCTGATGGAGTATTTTCGATATGAGAGCTTAAAGAGGCTATTTCGCAATCCTCGTTAGTGTCAAAGCCCATATGATAAATCTGGAAAATTTTTGAAAGGTTTGATCCGCTCATAATTATCTTTGCTATTAGTCTCCTAAAATATGAACCTACTGCAATTAGCCAATCAGTATCAGGCTTCGATAGTGCAATTAATCTTACACCGAAATAGAAATTGATGAACTTGCCTAGATAAATCTTTGTTGATATGAATTTACACTAATGGTTAAACAAATATATAATATGTCATGCCAGGAATTTTATAAATATCTCAATAACGACGGTACACATTTAGTTCTATTATTTAAATCTCAAATAAAATATAATTAGGTTTAGCAATCCCGCCATAAAATTTATTATCAATTTTTAACTGTAAAGATGACCACATCTGCAGAATAATTTTGTGAATCTTTGTTAAGATTCTTCTGATTGCAACTGCACATTTACAGTGTAGTAGATTTCCTACATGTGAAATAATACCTAAATATACCCCTGCGCCCTGCCATTCATTATTGGAAAAAATTTTCAAAATGTTAGGACAGCTTTTATAATTTTTATTTAAGAGATATTTTTTTAAAGGTTTATAAAATTTTAAAATTCTATCGATGGCGGCTATTAGGAACATATCGCAACCAACATTGTGCTGACTCAATTCTGTAAATACACTCTGTTTTTACCAAATTCACCGAGGCATTATCAGATCAGAAATCTAACATGCAATTTATTGATAATCAATCTGCTAGCTATGTCTTTGGATTTTTCACTATTTGAGGGAAAAAATGCAATAGTTTTATTGAAACGACCTTAATTTTGTTGAAATAGCGGAGGATCAAGAGAAATATTTTAATATTTCCTTATTAGATGCATCTGTTAGAATTGCATATGTATGCCCATCTTTCAAAACGTCAAGAATTGACCTCCTGGATTTAGGTCCTAAAACATTGATGATAGCCTTGCTTATTTTTGTTCTACAACTATAGTTTTCATTTATTATGGGTAAAAGATTCTACCAACATTGTGATGATAAGTATCTCTGTGAATGTTGTACTACAAGATAAGTGATTACAATTGCCGCACCTGTAATTGCATCTGTATTATTCAATGACATTAATACTATAGACTGCCTATTAATATATTTGAAGTGGCAAAAATTGAAGTGGCTGGTGGCCATTTTGTGTTTGTATCTTTTACGAAAGAACCATATGATAATTTCATAAATTTCAGATATATTTTTATTATGTTTATATTTATAATGTATATATATATTCTAATTAAACACCAATTTATTATTTACCTTATATATTATAGTATATATGAATCAAATAAAGGTCACTCTGCTGAATATGAAGAAAAGAAAGTTAGATGTGATATCTGTTTGCATTCCCTAATTTAATTCCGCAAACGACAATAATTATACATTAATAAAAATTAAGAATTATGGTGGATTGATAATACCATCCCAAAGCGTGTCAAATTTATGCAAAATAACAGAGAGCTCATTCAGGGCCTTTGAAAAAGTAGATGAAATAAGCAAAAGACATGCTGTTAAAAAAATAGAATGTCTAATATTGTCAAAAATATTAGGCACAAATATCCTTAGTGACCTGCAAGATCATATGTTTGATCAAGAGGCAGGGTTAAGTCATTATCAAATTATAATAAGACTTATAATAAAAAGGTATATATAATATTTACTTGATTTTAATAAAAATTTATTTTCAGATACCTGCACATAAGAATGCATCATTTTGGTAATAAAGTAAATCAAAAATTACAATTAAATATCAGGCAAAAACTAAACAAGGTTGTACTTTTTCAAGGGCAATAAACCAAGTAATATAAAAATATGTTATTTAACTTAAATATTTATAGGTGAAGAACAAATTATCTGAAAATTTCTAATGACTTTATTAGTTATAATAAATTAATTTTATTAGACATAAATATAACATATATATATTATTTGTATTTATTATTGATTTATAAGATTAATATTTTCTTTTCGCGATATTAATTATAATAATACAATTATTTTATTTGATGTAAATATAACATAATATATATTATTTGTATTTTTCATGATATATATTTACATTATTGATTTTTATACTTTAATGAATTAAATTTAAATAAAGAAATATATTTAGAAATGGATAGTTTATATTTATAAAGGAATAACATAATTATAAGCAAAAATAAAACATAAAAGACATAAATTATAAAAATACAAAAGAAATCTAGAATTGATTTCTATAAAAAAAATATTCATGTATATTTGAATTAATCTGGCTTCTAAGAAATCTGCATGTTATAATTTATTATTCATTATTTTGTTACTTTTAGAAGATGCTTTGGAAAATTAAAAATTTATATTTGAATTAATCTGGCTTCTAAGAAACCTGCATGTTATAATTTATTATTCATTATTTTGTTACTTTTAGAAGATGCTTTGGAAAATTAAAAATTGATGGTATTGCTCCCACTCTTAATTGAACATGATTTGTAACAGATGAAATAAATGAATCTGGTGTAAAATGCTTTGAACATAATTTACTATATTTTGTTACATTGAAGTTCTCTCTCTTCACAGCATGGGTCCACTTTTGTAATAATATTTTATCTTTCATAGGAAATCTGCCATAAATAATTTTTACAATAGAACAATTAATTTGAGATATACTTATGAAAGGAAATTTTGCTTCCTCAGCAATATACTACCATTTTAAATCTTTTAGTAATTAAAAAATATTAAATTGAATTCTTATAAAAGATATTTATTATTAAATAATAAATTGCAAATGTTAATAAAGAGCAGAAATATTTCAAGTAAAATATTCAGTAGTGAACTTTATTTGATTCATATATACTATAATATATAAGGTAAATAATAAATTGGTGTTTAATTAGAATATATATATTATAAATATAAACATAATAAAAATATACCTGAAATTTATGAAATTATCATATGCTTCTTTCGTAAAAGATACAAACACAAAATGGCCACCAGTCACTTCAATTTTTGCCACTTCAAATTTGATTTTAGCATTACGATCGGCAGTCTATAGTATTAATGTCATTGGTATTATTTCTTATTTTTGGAGTCCTTCTCCTTTTTATGCATTTAAACGTGATACGTGATAAATAAGTGCCTATCCCTATAATGTTATATACACAAGAAGTCAGCATTGGGCGGGTTTTTGGACCAAAAGCCCGCCAAGCCCACCCATAGTTTTAAAAAATATATACCCGCCCACCCCGCCCATTTGTCTAAATTCCTTACCAGCCAGCCCGTCCGCCCATTAGTCTAAAAGTTTTTACCCACCCGCCCATTATTTATAAAAAAATTTTAACCCAAGCCCGCTTATAAAATTTAATTATGGTCATTCTTTTATTTTTTTAAGCATCTAATAAAAATATTTCAGCATTACACCTCTACAAAAAGTTTATAATTTAGGAAATTAATATAAGTATAAAAATAATCAATGTAAATTATGGAAAATTTATTTGATCAAATTGAATATTTATGAAAAAAAAAATAAATATAAAATAAATATTATATGTAATTATAATGCAAAAATAATAATGAATCGACATTTTATGGATTCTAACACGTTCTTCTTTGTTTTAAAAATCTTCCAGCAATGCTAATCCCGCGTTCGGAAGAAGCACTAGAAAAGTTTTATTATATTCCCATAAAAGGAAATTTTTAATAGACAAAAATGTTTATTTACTCTAAGAAAAAAGTTTTGTTGTTGTGTTTATTACATAATATAGTTAAGTAAATGTTCTTCACTTAAAAAAACGATTGGTACAATAAAAAAAGAAATATTGTTATAGATCATTTAAACAATTATTTTTTTTAGTTTGTTTTTGAACAAAAATTTTAAATTTCCTTAACCTGCCCGCCCATTGTTTAAATTTCTTAACCTGCCCGCCCAGCCCGCCCATAGTTTAAATTTTTTAACTCGCCTATCTACCTGCTCATTCTTAAAAATTTTTTTACTCGCCCATACGCCCGCTCACTTAGATGGCCGTGCGTGGGAGGGCGGGCCGAAACCCCGCTCAATGCAGACCTCATATACACACACGGTAGATTTCCAATCGGTCGTTTTGCGGGACATTCGCATAAAATATATTTTTAATTGTAAAATTAAATTTTTTTTTTATAAAATTTTATCTTGTTTACATTCTTTTAATTTAAAAAAGATCGTTGGTGTTTTTATAAATTTATTTTAATAAATCAAGATGTTATTTTATTTTGAAAAATAGTTACCGACTTTGTATTTATATAAACTAATTATAAAATATAATAGGCGGATAATTGAGTCAATTCAAAATCCCTGCCGAAAACCAAAGCCCGCGAAAAAAAATTTTTTAGCAATTTTTTTTCTACCGCAATTTTCATATTTCTCCCGCATAATCCAAATTTCTCCGGCAATTTGAAAATTTCGACCTGGCAACCATGACCCACCCGGGGTTCAGACCATAAAAAAAGTTTTATGAATATTTGGATTTGACATGTCTGCTATATAATTATAATAACAATAAATAATTTATTATTTAGAAATAAGTTGTTAAAATTTGGAAAATAAAATACATATAATATATGTTATTTTAAATTAAAAGTGCGAATTTTAGAAAAACTAATTTGAATAACATAATAAATCACAAGAGAATAAATTGTGATAATTTAAAAGATTATAAATTTATAGTATATAAGACATAGTCGTAGCCAGGGGGGTGGGCAAAGGAAAATCCCCCCCTCCCTTCAGAAATTTATCACTTTTTGTGAATATCATTTTAAGCTAATAAAAAATATCCCCTAGTCCCCCCTCCACTCCTTCACCCCCAAAAATGTATGCATATATCTTGAACATTTATTTGAAAGAAAGAATTTAAAAGTTGATATTTGTTTATAAAACTATTCATCATAATTTATACACTTTTGGAAAAAAGCATTTATATATAAAAAAAGACCAAAAATGTTTTTTAAGAAATGGAAAATAAGCCAAAGATAAGTTTTAATACAAAAGGGAAATGTATTATAATTATTAATAATAGATCCATAAAATTACTAAATAATATAATATATCAAATATAATTTTTTATAAAGTGAGTAATTTTAATTTATTTATCTTAATAAAAGTAAAATATAATAATAAAACTATTGATATAATTAAATCATAAATTAAATTAAAAAAATTAAAGCACAATACAAACAGTGGAATATTATATGTCGTAGATTTACAGTATATCTAATTTTATCAATTATCATATGACAATCAAGTAATTTTTACCAATATAGCGAATTATATATTTTACAAAAAACTATAAAATATTGATAAGGACATCAGAAAATATCTTCGAAAGACATTGTGGAATGAACAATATAAAGATTAATTTTTAATATCATTTTTTATTTAAAATAAAAAGATGGCGTTAAATAAATAAATGCAAATTGTTGCTATATTTATTATCAAGAGCATTGATTAGTAAAATTTGTTAAAATATTAACTGTAATATATTCTCTAACTGTCAAATATGTCGCAAAAGTGGAATTTTACCTAGTATTTTGTAACTAATTCTATATAATAGAGGAATATCAACTATATGTCTACTTACTTTTATAAATAAATTTCTTATACTTGTTTTTGGAATAAATTATTACCATGCCTTTATATTAATGTATATACATATTAATTTATTATATTTTATATAAACTAATACAAATATATTTCATATTTGTTCCAGGATTATTTTTTTTTATTAAAATTAACCTCCTATCTTGTAAAAATATTTTATAACTATATATAGACCATATAGACTAAGGTAACCCGGCCGAAGGCCGGGCAAAAGCGGACTGAAGACTAGCCTAAAATGGGGTCAGGGGGCATAGCCCCAATTAATTTTTAATTCTCCCCCCTTAGGAAAATCCTGACTACGCCTATGATATAAGATATTAAGAATTCCTGAAAATGAAAAGATTTGTTTTGACTTTTAAAGAAAACGGTGTATGTATGATCAATTGCGGGAGAAACTTGGTAAAAATTTTAATTTTTCGGGGAATTATGACAATCTAGTTTGTGAAAAATGGTTTAATTACCCCCCGTCCCACCCTTAAATGGAACCAAGGTATACCCGTCGCTTGGAGTTATACATGTGTAAATCGTATCGCCAGATCTTTTTCTGTCAATTTCATCATGAAAGCTGAAAATATAAAAACAAATAAATATAGCCACCTTAATATTCCTTTGTTTGGTCTAGTCTCAGACACCTATGGATCATTTGGACCCTAAGCCGATAAATAATTAACAATAGAACAAAGGTTACTTTTGATCACAGGTGATCCAAAAGAAGGCTTCTACTTAAGACAAAAAATATAAATCGAAATTTGTCGATTCAACTATATAATTATACCAACAAAAATACGAACCGAATAGAATAATGGAATTATTCGTATTCGTTTAAATCGAATAATTCATATTCGTTTAAATCGAATAATTCATTATTCGTATTCGTTTAAACCAAATCATTCATTATTCGTTTAAACCAAACAATTCATTATTCGTATTCGTTTAAACCATTCATTATTCGTATTCGTACGAATAATAAAATGATTATTTGATTCGATTCAATTCAAAAATTTTATCTAACCATAAATTAAAAAAGATAGAATATTAAATTTATTTTGTAAAATCTAACTATGGATAAAAGATAAAAAATTTTATTAGTAAGATAATGTAGAAGCATATATATATAGTATCATGTAGAAGACAAATATACCAACAACAAATTTTTAAACAAAAAGTTTTTGCAAAAAGTAAAATTTATGATTTCTCCATCATCAAACGAAGGAGAAATATCTGGTTCGCCCGTCATTCTTGACGAAATGGCTACTAGTTTATTATAATTGTATATGTGTTATAAATTGCATATAAAAATAAATACTTTCTTCGTCCATCATATAACAATTTTCGGAAATAAATTTTGTATTAAGAAGTTATTCGAATAAAAACAGCCGTTAACAACAATTTAGAGATATAAAATATTTCTTCATTATTCCACTAGGAAATTTTATTAAATAGGAATAATTGAGAATAATTCCTACTAATAATCTATATTATAATTTTCCGATGTCCTCACTACGTCATCGTGACGTCATGTCATCGCTACGTCATGTCATCATTACGTAATTTTTTTTATTTTTTTTATTTGTTGATTTTATTTATTTATTTTTACAAACAGATGAATGGAATTTCGAGAATTGATGGTGTACACATACCTAACATGGATTGAGAGATTTGAAAAATCGTCTTTGAATTGATAAAAACAATATTCCCTCAGCTTTGTAAATATGAATGAAACTTTTTATTTCACTTAATCCTTTCTTTATTTTTTAGATTACTTTATCAATTTTCATCTCATATTATCAATTACACATTAATGAAATCTCTACAAGATACTCAACTTGTATATTTGTTTTGAACATACTCACAACTTTTGTCAGTACTTACATTACAATTTTTTATACTCATATTTTTCTTTCATAACCAATAATTAAGAAGATAACCAAGTATATACAAATATTTAAATATTCTTATCCTAACCTATTTGTAATCTCCAATCCTTATAAATAACTCTTTCTTTATTTTTTTTCCCCTCCCTTAATGAATTTATTTATCACTAAATTTAATTATCTCATTATTTTCTTTCTATCTCTATTATCTATTAACCACTATTTCTCAAAAACTTATCAATTCCTTTAATTTAATTTTTATTATTTTTACAATATAATAATTTATACCTTCCCAGTGGCGTAGCTAGAAATTTTCCTTAGAGGGGGTCCATACATATAAAATCAGGGTGCATCAATAATATGTTATTATAATTTAGTATATTATTCTCAATGACTTTACAATAATACTATCCAGAATAATTACAATAGTAATATAATATCCTTCCACAAACATCAAAACCAGAAAAATATATCGATATAAAATCACTTTTAAGTCTTTTGAACGTATAATCTAAAAAAAAATTTTGCTCTGGGAGGGGTCCAAACCCGAAAACCACCCCCGTAGCTACGCCACTGTACCTTCCTTTCCCCCCCTTTTTTAATCTTATTTTTTAATTACCTTACAATTAATTAACCTTAATCTTAATAGTTATTTTTTAACTTTTAGAATATCATAATAGGCTTGATAAGTCCCCCAAAAATTTTTTTTGATGATAGTCCAACCTTATCAATTCCTTTAATTTAATTTTTATTATTTTTATAATATAATAATTTATACCTACTTTACCCCCCCCCCTTTTTTTAATCTTATTTTTTAATTACCTTACAATAAATTAACCTTAATCTTAATAACATTACATTCATCATGTTATTTTTTATTTAGTTTTTACGATTATTGATATTTTTATTTATAAAATTTAATTTAAATATGATTTAATAATAAGATAGGTTTCATGGATATAATTCGAAACCTCCCATTTCGTAATTACGAAAACCCCCAGTTAAAATCTCACAATTTTTTCGAATATTTTCTAATATATTTTTAAAAACTTCATAATAATGATTTCATAATTTAAAATGTTTAAAAGAATATACTTTGGTGTGGAGGTATTTCCTTTAAATTACCCACCAACACCTCATAGTATGGGAAACTGCTTATAGGTAAACTAGTAAGATTTATATCACTTTCTTTAATAATTTTAAACCTCTAATACTTAGAAGGGATTTGAATTTAAAAAGTATTTCAGATTTAGCCTTATTTATATAGAGTAAGGTCTTTTAAAGAATTCAGCTCTATATATTATATTGATGCTAAAATATTTTTTAGATGGTCCGCTGATAGTGACATAATCTAAATATATATTTATGATTAAATTAAAAAGAGTTTTTAAAGAATTAATAAATATGTATTCCTAAACTAAAAATGAGAGAACCAAAAGAGTCACCTTGTATACTTTACCTGGAATAAATTATATGTATCCCAAATTTGAGAGGTTCTACATTTATATGTCTGTTAAATTTTACATTTATCAATCTTTGATAAAAAAACTTATTTAGATAGATAAAAAGTATTTTAAAAAATAGCCTCAAGGCTATGGCGTCTGATGGAGTATTTTCGATATGAGAGCTTAAAGAGGCTATTTCGCAATCCTCGTTAGTGTCAAAGCCCATATGATAAATCTGGAAAATTTTTGAAAGGTTTGATCCGCTCATAATTATCTTTGCTATTAGTCTCCTAAAATATGAACCTACTGCAATTAGCCAATCAGTATCAGGCTTCGATAGTGCAATTAATCTTACACCGAAATAGAAATTGATGAACTTGCCTAGATAAATCTTTGTTGATATGAATTTACACTAATGGTTAAACAAATATATAATATGTCATGCCAGGAATTTTATAAATATCTCAATAACGACGGTACACATTTAGTTCTATTATTTAAATCTCAAATAAAATATAATTAGGTTTAGCAATCCCGCCATAAAATTTATTATCAATTTTTAACTGTAAAGATGACCACATCTGCAGAATAATTTTGTGAATCTTTGTTAAGATTCTTCTGATTGCAACTGCACATTTACAGTGTAGTAGATTTCCTACATGTGAAATAATACCTAAATATACCCCTGCGCCCTGCCATTCATTATTGGAAAAAATTTTCAAAATGTTAGGACAGCTTTTATAATTTTTATTTAAGAGATATTTTTTTAAAGGTTTATAAAATTTTAAAATTCTATCGATGGCGGCTATTAGGAACATATCGCAACCAACATTGTGCTGACTCAATTCTGTAAATACACTCTGTTTTTACCAAATTCACCGAGGCATTATCAGATCAGAAATCTAACATGCAATTTATTGATAATCAATCTGCTAGCTATGTCTTTGGATTTTTCACTATTTGAGGGAAAAAATGCAATAGTTTTATTGAAACGACCTTAATTTTGTTGAAATAGCGGAGGATCAAGAGAAATATTTTAATATTTCCTTATTAGATGCATCTGTTAGAATTGCATATGTATGCCCATCTTTCAAAACGTCAAGAATTGACCTCCTGGATTTAGGTCCTAAAACATTGATGATAGCCTTGCTTATTTTTGTTCTACAACTATAGTTTTCATTTATTATGGGTAAAAGATTCTACCAACATTGTGATGATAAGTATCTCTGTGAATGTTGTACTACAAGATAAGTGATTACAATTGCCGCACCTGTAATTGCATCTGTATTATTCAATGACATTAATACTATAGACTGCCTATTAATATATTTGAAGTGGCAAAAATTGAAGTGGCTGGTGGCCATTTTGTGTTTGTATCTTTTACGAAAGAACCATATGATAATTTCATAAATTTCAGATATATTTTTATTATGTTTATATTTATAATGTATATATATATTCTAATTAAACACCAATTTATTATTTACCTTATATATTATAGTATATATGAATCAAATAAAGGTCACTCTGCTGAATATGAAGAAAAGAAAGTTAGATGTGATATCTGTTTGCATTCCCTAATTTAATTCCGCAAACGACAATAATTATACATTAATAAAAATTAAGAATTATGGTGGATTGATAATACCATCCCAAAGCGTGTCAAATTTATGCAAAATAACAGAGAGCTCATTCAGGGCCTTTGAAAAAGTAGATGAAATAAGCAAAAGACATGCTGTTAAAAAAATAGAATGTCTAATATTGTCAAAAATATTAGGCACAAATATCCTTAGTGACCTGCAAGATCATATGTTTGATCAAGAGGCAGGGTTAAGTCATTATCAAATTATAATAAGACTTATAATAAAAAGGTATATATAATATTTACTTGATTTTAATAAAAATTTATTTTCAGATACCTGCACATAAGAATGCATCATTTTGGTAATAAAGTAAATCAAAAATTACAATTAAATATCAGGCAAAAACTAAACAAGGTTGTACTTTTTCAAGGGCAATAAACCAAGTAATATAAAAATATGTTATTTAACTTAAATATTTATAGGTGAAGAACAAATTATCTGAAAATTTCTAATGACTTTATTAGTTATAATAAATTAATTTTATTAGACATAAATATAACATATATATATTATTTGTATTTATTATTGATTTATAAGATTAATATTTTCTTTTCGCGATATTAATTATAATAATACAATTATTTTATTTGATGTAAATATAACATAATATATATTATTTGTATTTTTCATGATATATATTTACATTATTGATTTTTATACTTTAATGAATTAAATTTAAATAAAGAAATATATTTAGAAATGGATAGTTTATATTTATAAAGGAATAACATAATTATAAGCAAAAATAAAACATAAAAGACATAAATTATAAAAATACAAAAGAAATCTAGAATTGATTTCTATAAAAAAAATATTCATGTATATTTGAATTAATCTGGCTTCTAAGAAATCTGCATGTTATAATTTATTATTCATTATTTTGTTACTTTTAGAAGATGCTTTGGAAAATTAAAAATTTATATTTGAATTAATCTGGCTTCTAAGAAACCTGCATGTTATAATTTATTATTCATTATTTTGTTACTTTTAGAAGATGCTTTGGAAAATTAAAAATTGATGGTATTGCTCCCACTCTTAATTGAACATGATTTGTAACAGATGAAATAAATGAATCTGGTGTAAAATGCTTTGAACATAATTTACTATATTTTGTTACATTGAAGTTCTCTCTCTTCACAGCATGGGTCCACTTTTGTAATAATATTTTATCTTTCATAGGAAATCTGCCATAAATAATTTTTACAATAGAACAATTAATTTGAGATATACTTATGAAAGGAAATTTTGCTTCCTCAGCAATATACTACCATTTTAAATCTTTTAGTAATTAAAAAATATTAAATTGAATTCTTATAAAAGATATTTATTATTAAATAATAAATTGCAAATGTTAATAAAGAGCAGAAATATTTCAAGTAAAATATTCAGTAGTGAACTTTATTTGATTCATATATACTATAATATATAAGGTAAATAATAAATTGGTGTTTAATTAGAATATATATATTATAAATATAAACATAATAAAAATATACCTGAAATTTATGAAATTATCATATGCTTCTTTCGTAAAAGATACAAACACAAAATGGCCACCAGTCACTTCAATTTTTGCCACTTCAAATTTGATTTTAGCATTACGATCGGCAGTCTATAGTATTAATGTCATTGGTATTATTTCTTATTTTTGGAGTCCTTCTCCTTTTTATGCATTTAAACGTGATACGTGATAAATAAGTGCCTATCCCTATAATGTTATATACACAAGAAGTCAGCATTGGGCGGGTTTTTGGACCAAAAGCCCGCCAAGCCCACCCATAGTTTTAAAAAATATATACCCGCCCACCCCGCCCATTTGTCTAAATTCCTTACCAGCCAGCCCGTCCGCCCATTAGTCTAAAAGTTTTTACCCACCCGCCCATTATTTATAAAAAAATTTTAACCCAAGCCCGCTTATAAAATTTAATTATGGTCATTCTTTTATTTTTTTAAGCATCTAATAAAAATATTTCAGCATTACACCTCTACAAAAAGTTTATAATTTAGGAAATTAATATAAGTATAAAAATAATCAATGTAAATTATGGAAAATTTATTTGATCAAATTGAATATTTATGAAAAAAAAAATAAATATAAAATAAATATTATATGTAATTATAATGCAAAAATAATAATGAATCGACATTTTATGGATTCTAACACGTTCTTCTTTGTTTTAAAAATCTTCCAGCAATGCTAATCCCGCGTTCGGAAGAAGCACTAGAAAAGTTTTATTATATTCCCATAAAAGGAAATTTTTAATAGACAAAAATGTTTATTTACTCTAAGAAAAAAGTTTTGTTGTTGTGTTTATTACATAATATAGTTAAGTAAATGTTCTTCACTTAAAAAAACGATTGGTACAATAAAAAAAGAAATATTGTTATAGATCATTTAAACAATTATTTTTTTTAGTTTGTTTTTGAACAAAAATTTTAAATTTCCTTAACCTGCCCGCCCATTGTTTAAATTTCTTAACCTGCCCGCCCAGCCCGCCCATAGTTTAAATTTTTTAACTCGCCTATCTACCTGCTCATTCTTAAAAATTTTTTTACTCGCCCATACGCCCGCTCACTTAGATGGCCGTGCGTGGGAGGGCGGGCCGAAACCCCGCTCAATGCAGACCTCATATACACACACGGTAGATTTCCAATCGGTCGTTTTGCGGGACATTCGCATAAAATATATTTTTAATTGTAAAATTAAATTTTTTTTTTATAAAATTTTATCTTGTTTACATTCTTTTAATTTAAAAAAGATCGTTGGTGTTTTTATAAATTTATTTTAATAAATCAAGATGTTATTTTATTTTGAAAAATAGTTACCGACTTTGTATTTATATAAACTAATTATAAAATATAATAGGCGGATAATTGAGTCAATTCAAAATCCCTGCCGAAAACCAAAGCCCGCGAAAAAAAATTTTTTAGCAATTTTTTTTCTACCGCAATTTTCATATTTCTCCCGCATAATCCAAATTTCTCCGGCAATTTGAAAATTTCGACCTGGCAACCATGACCCACCCGGGGTTCAGACCATAAAAAAAGTTTTATGAATATTTGGATTTGACATGTCTGCTATATAATTATAATAACAATAAATAATTTATTATTTAGAAATAAGTTGTTAAAATTTGGAAAATAAAATACATATAATATATGTTATTTTAAATTAAAAGTGCGAATTTTAGAAAAACTAATTTGAATAACATAATAAATCACAAGAGAATAAATTGTGATAATTTAAAAGATTATAAATTTATAGTATATAAGACATAGTCGTAGCCAGGGGGGTGGGCAAAGGAAAATCCCCCCCTCCCTTCAGAAATTTATCACTTTTTGTGAATATCATTTTAAGCTAATAAAAAATATCCCCTAGTCCCCCCTCCACTCCTTCACCCCCAAAAATGTATGCATATATCTTGAACATTTATTTGAAAGAAAGAATTTAAAAGTTGATATTTGTTTATAAAACTATTCATCATAATTTATACACTTTTGGAAAAAAGCATTTATATATAAAAAAAGACCAAAAATGTTTTTTAAGAAATGGAAAATAAGCCAAAGATAAGTTTTAATACAAAAGGGAAATGTATTATAATTATTAATAATAGATCCATAAAATTACTAAATAATATAATATATCAAATATAATTTTTTATAAAGTGAGTAATTTTAATTTATTTATCTTAATAAAAGTAAAATATAATAATAAAACTATTGATATAATTAAATCATAAATTAAATTAAAAAAATTAAAGCACAATACAAACAGTGGAATATTATATGTCGTAGATTTACAGTATATCTAATTTTATCAATTATCATATGACAATCAAGTAATTTTTACCAATATAGCGAATTATATATTTTACAAAAAACTATAAAATATTGATAAGGACATCAGAAAATATCTTCGAAAGACATTGTGGAATGAACAATATAAAGATTAATTTTTAATATCATTTTTTATTTAAAATAAAAAGATGGCGTTAAATAAATAAATGCAAATTGTTGCTATATTTATTATCAAGAGCATTGATTAGTAAAATTTGTTAAAATATTAACTGTAATATATTCTCTAACTGTCAAATATGTCGCAAAAGTGGAATTTTACCTAGTATTTTGTAACTAATTCTATATAATAGAGGAATATCAACTATATGTCTACTTACTTTTATAAATAAATTTCTTATACTTGTTTTTGGAATAAATTATTACCATGCCTTTATATTAATGTATATACATATTAATTTATTATATTTTATATAAACTAATACAAATATATTTCATATTTGTTCCAGGATTATTTTTTTTTATTAAAATTAACCTCCTATCTTGTAAAAATATTTTATAACTATATATAGACCATATAGACTAAGGTAACCCGGCCGAAGGCCGGGCAAAAGCGGACTGAAGACTAGCCTAAAATGGGGTCAGGGGGCATAGCCCCAATTAATTTTTAATTCTCCCCCCTTAGGAAAATCCTGACTACGCCTATGATATAAGATATTAAGAATTCCTGAAAATGAAAAGATTTGTTTTGACTTTTAAAGAAAACGGTGTATGTATGATCAATTGCGGGAGAAACTTGGTAAAAATTTTAATTTTTCGGGGAATTATGACAATCTAGTTTGTGAAAAATGGTTTAATTACCCCCCGTCCCACCCTTAAATGGAACCAAGGTATACCCGTCGCTTGGAGTTATACATGTGTAAATCGTATCGCCAGATCTTTTTCTGTCAATTTCATCATGAAAGCTGAAAATATAAAAACAAATAAATATAGCCACCTTAATATTCCTTTGTTTGGTCTAGTCTCAGACACCTATGGATCATTTGGACCCTAAGCCGATAAATAATTAACAATAGAACAAAGGTTACTTTTGATCACAGGTGATCCAAAAGAAGGCTTCTACTTAAGACAAAAAATATAAATCGAAATTTGTCGATTCAACTATATAATTATACCAACAAAAATACGAACCGAATAGAATAATGGAATTATTCGTATTCGTTTAAATCGAATAATTCATATTCGTTTAAATCGAATAATTCATTATTCGTATTCGTTTAAACCAAATCATTCATTATTCGTTTAAACCAAACAATTCATTATTCGTATTCGTTTAAACCATTCATTATTCGTATTCGTACGAATAATAAAATGATTATTTGATTCGATTCAATTCAAAAATTTTATCTAACCATAAATTAAAAAAGATAGAATATTAAATTTATTTTGTAAAATCTAACTATGGATAAAAGATAAAAAATTTCATTAGTAAGATAATGTAGAAGCATATATATATAGTATCATGTAGAAGACAAATATACCAACAACAAATTTTTAAACAAAAAGTTTTTGCAAAAAGTAAAATTTATGATTTCTCCATCATCAAACGAAGGAGAAATATCTGGTTCGCCCGTCATTCTTGACGAAATGGCTACTAGTTTATTATAATTGTATATGTGTTATAAATTGCATATAAAAATAAATACTTTCTTCGTCCATCATATAACAATTTTCGGAAATAAATTTTGTATTAAGAAGTTATTCGAATAAAAACAGCCGTTAACAACAATTTAGAGATATAAAATATTTCTTCATTATTCCACTAGGAAATTTTATTAAATAGGAATAATTGAGAATAATTCCTACTAATAATCTATATTATAATTTTCCGATGTCCTCACTACGTCATCGTGACGTCATGTCATCGCTACGTCATGTCATCATTACGTAATTTTTTTTATTTTTTTTATTTGTTGATTTTATTTATTTATTTTTACAAACAGATGAATGGAATTTCGAGAATTGATGGTGTACACATACCTAACATGGATTGAGAGATTTGAAAAATCGTCTTTGAATTGATAAAAACAATATTCCCTCAGCTTTGTAAATATGAATGAAACTTTTTATTTCACTTAATCCTTTCTTTATTTTTTAGATTACTTTATCAATTTTCATCTCATATTATCAATTACACATTAATGAAATCTCTACAAGATACTCAACTTGTATATTTGTTTTGAACATACTCACAACTTTTGTCAGTACTTACATTACAATTTTTTATACTCATATTTTTCTTTCATAACCAATAATTAAGAAGATAACCAAGTATATACAAATATTTAAATATTCTTATCCTAACCTATTTGTAATCTCCAATCCTTATAAATAACTCTTTCTTTATTTTTTTTCCCCTCCCTTAATGAATTTATTTATCACTAAATTTAATTATCTCATTATTTTCTTTCTATCTCTATTATCTATTAACCACTATTTCTCAAAAACTTATCAATTCCTTTAATTTAATTTTTATTATTTTTACAATATAATAATTTATACCTTCCCAGTGGCGTAGCTAGAAATTTTCCTTAGAGGGGGTCCATACATATAAAATCAGGGTGCATCAATAATATGTTATTATAATTTAGTATATTATTCTCAATGACTTTACAATAATACTATCCAGAATAATTACAATAGTAATATAATATCCTTCCACAAACATCAAAACCAGAAAAATATATCGATATAAAATCACTTTTAAGTCTTTTGAACGTATAATCTAAAAAAAAATTTTGCTCTGGGAGGGGTCCAAACCCGAAAACCACCCCCGTAGCTACGCCACTGTACCTTCCTTTCCCCCCCTTTTTTAATCTTATTTTTTAATTACCTTACAATTAATTAACCTTAATCTTAATAGTTATTTTTTAACTTTTAGAATATCATAATAGGCTTGATAAGTCCCCCAAAAATTTTTTTTGATGATAGTCCAACCTTATCAATTCCTTTAATTTAATTTTTATTATTTTTATAATATAATAATTTATACCTACTTTACCCCCCCCCCCTTTTTTTAATCTTATTTTTTAATTACCTTACAATAAATTAACCTTAATCTTAATAACATTACATTCATCATGTTATTTTTTATTTAGTTTTTACGATTATTGATATTTTTATTTATAAAATTTAATTTAAATATGATTTAATAATAAGATAGGTTTCATGGATATAATTCGAAACCTCCCATTTCGTAATTACGAAAACCCCCAGTTAAAATCTCACAATTTTTTCGAATATTTTCTAATATATTTTTAAAAACTTCATAATAATGATTTCATAATTTAAAATGTTTAAAAGAATATACTTTGGTGTGGAGGTATTTCCTTTAAATTACCCACCAACACCTCATAGTATGGGAAACTGCTTATAGGTAAACTAGTAAGATTTATATCACTTTCTTTAATAATTTTAAACCTCTAATACTTAGAAGGGATTTGAATTTAAAAAGTATTTCAGATTTAGCCTTATTTATATAGAGTAAGGTCTTTTAAAGAATTCAGCTCTATATATTATATTGATGCTAAAATATTTTTTAGATGGTCCGCTGATAGTGACATAATCTAAATATATATTTATGATTAAATTAAAAAGAGTTTTTAAAGAATTAATAAATATGTATTCCTAAACTAAAAATGAGAGAACCAAAAGAGTCACCTTGTATACTTTACCTGGAATAAATTATATGTATCCCAAATTTGAGAGGTTCTACATTTATATGTCTGTTAAATTTTACATTTATCAATCTTTGATAAAAAAACTTATTTAGATAGATAAAAAGTATTTTAAAAAATAGCCTCAAGGCTATGGCGTCTGATGGAGTATTTTCGATATGAGAGCTTAAAGAGGCTATTTCGCAATCCTCGTTAGTGTCAAAGCCCATATGATAAATCTGGAAAATTTTTGAAAGGTTTGATCCGCTCATAATTATCTTTGCTATTAGTCTCCTAAAATATGAACCTACTGCAATTAGCCAATCAGTATCAGGCTTCGATAGTGCAATTAATCTTACACCGAAATAGAAATTGATGAACTTGCCTAGATAAATCTTTGTTGATATGAATTTACACTAATGGTTAAACAAATATATAATATGTCATGCCAGGAATTTTATAAATATCTCAATAACGACGGTACACATTTAGTTCTATTATTTAAATCTCAAATAAAATATAATTAGGTTTAGCAATCCCGCCATAAAATTTATTATCAATTTTTAACTGTAAAGATGACCACATCTGCAGAATAATTTTGTGAATCTTTGTTAAGATTCTTCTGATTGCAACTGCACATTTACAGTGTAGTAGATTTCCTACATGTGAAATAATACCTAAATATACCCCTGCGCCCTGCCATTCATTATTGGAAAAAATTTTCAAAATGTTAGGACAGCTTTTATAATTTTTATTTAAGAGATATTTTTTTAAAGGTTTATAAAATTTTAAAATTCTATCGATGGCGGCTATTAGGAACATATCGCAACCAACATTGTGCTGACTCAATTCTGTAAATACACTCTGTTTTTACCAAATTCACCGAGGCATTATCAGATCAGAAATCTAACATGCAATTTATTGATAATCAATCTGCTAGCTATGTCTTTGGATTTTTCACTATTTGAGGGAAAAAATGCAATAGTTTTATTGAAACGACCTTAATTTTGTTGAAATAGCGGAGGATCAAGAGAAATATTTTAATATTTCCTTATTAGATGCATCTGTTAGAATTGCATATGTATGCCCATCTTTCAAAACGTCAAGAATTGACCTCCTGGATTTAGGTCCTAAAACATTGATGATAGCCTTGCTTATTTTTGTTCTACAACTATAGTTTTCATTTATTATGGGTAAAAGATTCTACCAACATTGTGATGATAAGTATCTCTGTGAATGTTGTACTACAAGATAAGTGATTACAATTGCCGCACCTGTAATTGCATCTGTATTATTCAATGACATTAATACTATAGACTGCCTATTAATATATTTGAAGTGGCAAAAATTGAAGTGGCTGGTGGCCATTTTGTGTTTGTATCTTTTACGAAAGAACCATATGATAATTTCATAAATTTCAGATATATTTTTATTATGTTTATATTTATAATGTATATATATATTCTAATTAAACACCAATTTATTATTTACCTTATATATTATAGTATATATGAATCAAATAAAGGTCACTCTGCTGAATATGAAGAAAAGAAAGTTAGATGTGATATCTGTTTGCATTCCCTAATTTAATTCCGCAAACGACAATAATTATACATTAATAAAAATTAAGAATTATGGTGGATTGATAATACCATCCCAAAGCGTGTCAAATTTATGCAAAATAACAGAGAGCTCATTCAGGGCCTTTGAAAAAGTAGATGAAATAAGCAAAAGACATGCTGTTAAAAAAATAGAATGTCTAATATTGTCAAAAATATTAGGCACAAATATCCTTAGTGACCTGCAAGATCATATGTTTGATCAAGAGGCAGGGTTAAGTCATTATCAAATTATAATAAGACTTATAATAAAAAGGTATATATAATATTTACTTGATTTTAATAAAAATTTATTTTCAGATACCTGCACATAAGAATGCATCATTTTGGTAATAAAGTAAATCAAAAATTACAATTAAATATCAGGCAAAAACTAAACAAGGTTGTACTTTTTCAAGGGCAATAAACCAAGTAATATAAAAATATGTTATTTAACTTAAATATTTATAGGTGAAGAACAAATTATCTGAAAATTTCTAATGACTTTATTAGTTATAATAAATTAATTTTATTAGACATAAATATAACATATATATATTATTTGTATTTATTATTGATTTATAAGATTAATATTTTCTTTTCGCGATATTAATTATAATAATACAATTATTTTATTTGATGTAAATATAACATAATATATATTATTTGTATTTTTCATGATATATATTTACATTATTGATTTTTATACTTTAATGAATTAAATTTAAATAAAGAAATATATTTAGAAATGGATAGTTTATATTTATAAAGGAATAACATAATTATAAGCAAAAATAAAACATAAAAGACATAAATTATAAAAATACAAAAGAAATCTAGAATTGATTTCTATAAAAAAAATATTCATGTATATTTGAATTAATCTGGCTTCTAAGAAATCTGCATGTTATAATTTATTATTCATTATTTTGTTACTTTTAGAAGATGCTTTGGAAAATTAAAAATTTATATTTGAATTAATCTGGCTTCTAAGAAACCTGCATGTTATAATTTATTATTCATTATTTTGTTACTTTTAGAAGATGCTTTGGAAAATTAAAAATTGATGGTATTGCTCCCACTCTTAATTGAACATGATTTGTAACAGATGAAATAAATGAATCTGGTGTAAAATGCTTTGAACATAATTTACTATATTTTGTTACATTGAAGTTCTCTCTCTTCACAGCATGGGTCCACTTTTGTAATAATATTTTATCTTTCATAGGAAATCTGCCATAAATAATTTTTACAATAGAACAATTAATTTGAGATATACTTATGAAAGGAAATTTTGCTTCCTCAGCAATATACTACCATTTTAAATCTTTTAGTAATTAAAAAATATTAAATTGAATTCTTATAAAAGATATTTATTATTAAATAATAAATTGCAAATGTTAATAAAGAGCAGAAATATTTCAAGTAAAATATTCAGTAGTGAACTTTATTTGATTCATATATACTATAATATATAAGGTAAATAATAAATTGGTGTTTAATTAGAATATATATATTATAAATATAAACATAATAAAAATATACCTGAAATTTATGAAATTATCATATGCTTCTTTCGTAAAAGATACAAACACAAAATGGCCACCAGTCACTTCAATTTTTGCCACTTCAAATTTGATTTTAGCATTACGATCGGCAGTCTATAGTATTAATGTCATTGGTATTATTTCTTATTTTTGGAGTCCTTCTCCTTTTTATGCATTTAAACGTGATACGTGATAAATAAGTGCCTATCCCTATAATGTTATATACACAAGAAGTCAGCATTGGGCGGGTTTTTGGACCAAAAGCCCGCCAAGCCCACCCATAGTTTTAAAAAATATATACCCGCCCACCCCGCCCATTTGTCTAAATTCCTTACCAGCCAGCCCGTCCGCCCATTAGTCTAAAAGTTTTTACCCACCCGCCCATTATTTATAAAAAAATTTTAACCCAAGCCCGCTTATAAAATTTAATTATGGTCATTCTTTTATTTTTTTAAGCATCTAATAAAAATATTTCAGCATTACACCTCTACAAAAAGTTTATAATTTAGGAAATTAATATAAGTATAAAAATAATCAATGTAAATTATGGAAAATTTATTTGATCAAATTGAATATTTATGAAAAAAAAAATAAATATAAAATAAATATTATATGTAATTATAATGCAAAAATAATAATGAATCGACATTTTATGGATTCTAACACGTTCTTCTTTGTTTTAAAAATCTTCCAGCAATGCTAATCCCGCGTTCGGAAGAAGCACTAGAAAAGTTTTATTATATTCCCATAAAAGGAAATTTTTAATAGACAAAAATGTTTATTTACTCTAAGAAAAAAGTTTTGTTGTTGTGTTTATTACATAATATAGTTAAGTAAATGTTCTTCACTTAAAAAAACGATTGGTACAATAAAAAAAGAAATATTGTTATAGATCATTTAAACAATTATTTTTTTTAGTTTGTTTTTGAACAAAAATTTTAAATTTCCTTAACCTGCCCGCCCATTGTTTAAATTTCTTAACCTGCCCGCCCAGCCCGCCCATAGTTTAAATTTTTTAACTCGCCTATCTACCTGCTCATTCTTAAAAATTTTTTTACTCGCCCATACGCCCGCTCACTTAGATGGCCGTGCGTGGGAGGGCGGGCCGAAACCCCGCTCAATGCAGACCTCATATACACACACGGTAGATTTCCAATCGGTCGTTTTGCGGGACATTCGCATAAAATATATTTTTAATTGTAAAATTAAATTTTTTTTTTATAAAATTTTATCTTGTTTACATTCTTTTAATTTAAAAAAGATCGTTGGTGTTTTTATAAATTTATTTTAATAAATCAAGATGTTATTTTATTTTGAAAAATAGTTACCGACTTTGTATTTATATAAACTAATTATAAAATATAATAGGCGGATAATTGAGTCAATTCAAAATCCCTGCCGAAAACCAAAGCCCGCGAAAAAAAATTTTTTAGCAATTTTTTTTCTACCGCAATTTTCATATTTCTCCCGCATAATCCAAATTTCTCCGGCAATTTGAAAATTTCGACCTGGCAACCATGACCCACCCGGGGTTCAGACCATAAAAAAAGTTTTATGAATATTTGGATTTGACATGTCTGCTATATAATTATAATAACAATAAATAATTTATTATTTAGAAATAAGTTGTTAAAATTTGGAAAATAAAATACATATAATATATGTTATTTTAAATTAAAAGTGCGAATTTTAGAAAAACTAATTTGAATAACATAATAAATCACAAGAGAATAAATTGTGATAATTTAAAAGATTATAAATTTATAGTATATAAGACATAGTCGTAGCCAGGGGGGTGGGCAAAGGAAAATCCCCCCCTCCCTTCAGAAATTTATCACTTTTTGTGAATATCATTTTAAGCTAATAAAAAATATCCCCTAGTCCCCCCTCCACTCCTTCACCCCCAAAAATGTATGCATATATCTTGAACATTTATTTGAAAGAAAGAATTTAAAAGTTGATATTTGTTTATAAAACTATTCATCATAATTTATACACTTTTGGAAAAAAGCATTTATATATAAAAAAAGACCAAAAATGTTTTTTAAGAAATGGAAAATAAGCCAAAGATAAGTTTTAATACAAAAGGGAAATGTATTATAATTATTAATAATAGATCCATAAAATTACTAAATAATATAATATATCAAATATAATTTTTTATAAAGTGAGTAATTTTAATTTATTTATCTTAATAAAAGTAAAATATAATAATAAAACTATTGATATAATTAAATCATAAATTAAATTAAAAAAATTAAAGCACAATACAAACAGTGGAATATTATATGTCGTAGATTTACAGTATATCTAATTTTATCAATTATCATATGACAATCAAGTAATTTTTACCAATATAGCGAATTATATATTTTACAAAAAACTATAAAATATTGATAAGGACATCAGAAAATATCTTCGAAAGACATTGTGGAATGAACAATATAAAGATTAATTTTTAATATCATTTTTTATTTAAAATAAAAAGATGGCGTTAAATAAATAAATGCAAATTGTTGCTATATTTATTATCAAGAGCATTGATTAGTAAAATTTGTTAAAATATTAACTGTAATATATTCTCTAACTGTCAAATATGTCGCAAAAGTGGAATTTTACCTAGTATTTTGTAACTAATTCTATATAATAGAGGAATATCAACTATATGTCTACTTACTTTTATAAATAAATTTCTTATACTTGTTTTTGGAATAAATTATTACCATGCCTTTATATTAATGTATATACATATTAATTTATTATATTTTATATAAACTAATACAAATATATTTCATATTTGTTCCAGGATTATTTTTTTTTATTAAAATTAACCTCCTATCTTGTAAAAATATTTTATAACTATATATAGACCATATAGACTAAGGTAACCCGGCCGAAGGCCGGGCAAAAGCGGACTGAAGACTAGCCTAAAATGGGGTCAGGGGGCATAGCCCCAATTAATTTTTAATTCTCCCCCCTTAGGAAAATCCTGACTACGCCTATGATATAAGATATTAAGAATTCCTGAAAATGAAAAGATTTGTTTTGACTTTTAAAGAAAACGGTGTATGTATGATCAATTGCGGGAGAAACTTGGTAAAAATTTTAATTTTTCGGGGAATTATGACAATCTAGTTTGTGAAAAATGGTTTAATTACCCCCCGTCCCACCCTTAAATGGAACCAAGGTATACCCGTCGCTTGGAGTTATACATGTGTAAATCGTATCGCCAGATCTTTTTCTGTCAATTTCATCATGAAAGCTGAAAATATAAAAACAAATAAATATAGCCACCTTAATATTCCTTTGTTTGGTCTAGTCTCAGACACCTATGGATCATTTGGACCCTAAGCCGATAAATAATTAACAATAGAACAAAGGTTACTTTTGATCACAGGTGATCCAAAAGAAGGCTTCTACTTAAGACAAAAAATATAAATCGAAATTTGTCGATTCAACTATATAATTATACCAACAAAAATACGAACCGAATAGAATAATGGAATTATTCGTATTCGTTTAAATCGAATAATTCATATTCGTTTAAATCGAATAATTCATTATTCGTATTCGTTTAAACCAAATCATTCATTATTCGTTTAAACCAAACAATTCATTATTCGTATTCGTTTAAACCATTCATTATTCGTATTCGTACGAATAATAAAATGATTATTTGATTCGATTCAATTCAAAAATTTTATCTAACCATAAATTAAAAAAGATAGAATATTAAATTTATTTTGTAAAATCTAACTATGGATAAAAGATAAAAAATTTTATTAGTAAGATAATGTAGAAGCATATATATATAGTATCATGTAGAAGACAAATATACCAACAACAAATTTTTAAACAAAAAGTTTTTGCAAAAAGTAAAATTTATGATTTCTCCATCATCAAACGAAGGAGAAATATCTGGTTCGCCCGTCATTCTTGACGAAATGGCTACTAGTTTATTATAATTGTATATGTGTTATAAATTGCATATAAAAATAAATACTTTCTTCGTCCATCATATAACAATTTTCGGAAATAAATTTTGTATTAAGAAGTTATTCGAATAAAAACAGCCGTTAACAACAATTTAGAGATATAAAATATTTCTTCATTATTCCACTAGGAAATTTTATTAAATAGGAATAATTGAGAATAATTCCTACTAATAATCTATATTATAATTTTCCGATGTCCTCACTACGTCATCGTGACGTCATGTCATCGCTACGTCATGTCATCATTACGTAATTTTTTTTATTTTTTTTATTTGTTGATTTTATTTATTTATTTTTACAAACAGATGAATGGAATTTCGAGAATTGATGGTGTACACATACCTAACATGGATTGAGAGATTTGAAAAATCGTCTTTGAATTGATAAAAACAATATTCCCTCAGCTTTGTAAATATGAATGAAACTTTTTATTTCACTTAATCCTTTCTTTATTTTTTAGATTACTTTATCAATTTTCATCTCATATTATCAATTACACATTAATGAAATCTCTACAAGATACTCAACTTGTATATTTGTTTTGAACATACTCACAACTTTTGTCAGTACTTACATTACAATTTTTTATACTCATATTTTTCTTTCATAACCAATAATTAAGAAGATAACCAAGTATATACAAATATTTAAATATTCTTATCCTAACCTATTTGTAATCTCCAATCCTTATAAATAACTCTTTCTTTATTTTTTTTCCCCTCCCTTAATGAATTTATTTATCACTAAATTTAATTATCTCATTATTTTCTTTCTATCTCTATTATCTATTAACCACTATTTCTCAAAAACTTATCAATTCCTTTAATTTAATTTTTATTATTTTTACAATATAATAATTTATACCTTCCCAGTGGCGTAGCTAGAAATTTTCCTTAGAGGGGGTCCATACATATAAAATCAGGGTGCATCAATAATATGTTATTATAATTTAGTATATTATTCTCAATGACTTTACAATAATACTATCCAGAATAATTACAATAGTAATATAATATCCTTCCACAAACATCAAAACCAGAAAAATATATCGATATAAAATCACTTTTAAGTCTTTTGAACGTATAATCTAAAAAAAAATTTTGCTCTGGGAGGGGTCCAAACCCGAAAACCACCCCCGTAGCTACGCCACTGTACCTTCCTTTCCCCCCCTTTTTTAATCTTATTTTTTAATTACCTTACAATTAATTAACCTTAATCTTAATAGTTATTTTTTAACTTTTAGAATATCATAATAGGCTTGATAAGTCCCCCAAAAATTTTTTTTGATGATAGTCCAACCTTATCAATTCCTTTAATTTAATTTTTATTATTTTTATAATATAATAATTTATACCTACTTTACCCCCCCCCCTTTTTTTTAATCTTATTTTTTAATTACCTTACAATAAATTAACCTTAATCTTAATAACATTACATTCATCATGTTATTTTTT
>NW_027051044.1:0-741 GCF_954871325.1 Gordionus sp. m RMFG-2023 | reverse complement strand
AAATTTTGGCTAGTTTTTGGATTATATTCTTAGTATTTGTGCTGTCCTATATGGCAAAAACATCAAAGTAAAAAGAATGATGATGTTATAAAACCTTTCAATATGATAAATTTTAAACTAATACAAGAGTTTTTACAATGTAGTGTTTATTTTCAAGGACATAATGAAAAAAGATATAGAGATCTAATATAAATGCAACAAGAAAATTTTGGCTAGTTTTTGGATTATATTCTTAGTATTTGTGCTGTCCTATATGGCAACAACAACAACAGTAAAACGAATGATGATGTTATAAAACCTTACAATATGATAAATGTTAAACTAATACAAGAGTTTTTACAATGTAGTGTTTATTTTCAAGGACATAATGAAAAAAGATATAGAGATCTAATATAAATGCAACAAGAAAATTTTGGCTAGTTTTTGGATTATATTCTTAGTATTTGTGCTGTCCTGTATGGCAACAACAAAGTAAAACGAATGATGATGTTAAAACCTTACAATATGATAAATGTTAAACTAATACAGGAGTTTTTACAATGTAGTGTTTATTTTCAAGGACATAATGATCAACACTTTTTTGAATCTAATTATTATTGAAAAAAGAGATACTATCCAAAGCTACTCTGTATCTGTAAAAGGCTATGGTAGTAATAACGTAAATAAAATAATATATAGTTAATTTTGATATCAAGTTAAGATCCAGATGCTATGTGTTGGGTAGTTTACAAAAAAAAGATC
>NW_027051043.1:0-31923 GCF_954871325.1 Gordionus sp. m RMFG-2023 | reverse complement strand
GATCTCCTTGAATTTAACGTCAATACAGCGGTAAAGAAAACTCTTTCACTAGGTGTGCTAGTCGCCGAAATGCAAAGAATTTTTTGGCGAGCCTGGAAAGATTGGGAAGTTCACTCTTCTTTTCTTTCCAAAAATTTAGAACGTCCACATCTTGTGAATGTCGTTTTCCAAAAAAATTGTGGCATTCATTCTAAGTCACTTAACTTGGAATCATAATTTATGTTTGTTGAATATGTGCCAATTTTGTCAAATTACTTGAATTTAATAATTCCTCTTGATCCTCATTAGCTATATTTACTACCTGATTATCATCATTCTCTATAAGTTTAAGATGCTTTATTATAAATTCTGAAGCTGAGTAATTTTGCTCTATTAAATATTTTGACACAATTGTCAATTTTTGAAATCTTGGATCTAAAAGAGAAGCCAATACCTAGATAATTTTAAATAAAAAATAAAAGAATATATACATATATATTATTACTTGCAGATTACAAACCGGAAATCGTAACGCAAGTTTATTTAGCATATTTTCCTTAAGTGAAATGATTTCAGAACTATCACTATCATTTACTATTAAATGTGTTTCAATTTCACTTCTAAAAGTAACGCCAAGTTTAAAGTAGGCCCTTATGTACTGATAGAAATTCGACAGTTTCTTTAAATTTTGAAAGAAATGCTAATAGTTCTTCTACCAGATCAGAATTATAGTTTGATAATTTGAGAAAGTGCTTCCCAATTCTTTTCAAAACATTAGTAATTAAATTCTTATTTAATCCAGATATGCTTTCTAGCATAATTAATATATTATGCCAACGTGTTGGGACATTTAATTTTAAGGTTTTCATATGCGTGGAATTATTGTTATTATCACTGGAATTGCCAATTTAAAAACGGGTATCTGGGTATAGATCAGTGCTGTCAAGATCTAACATGTCTGATGTTAAATCTATTGTACTTAAGCATTTTCTTTGATCTTCCTCGAATTCAAATTCAACCTCTGCAGTTTTATATCTTAGAGCAGTAATAATTTATCTAATTCTTTTGATGAGATTTTCAGCATGTACCTTTTTAATACCATTTACTGTAACCAGATTGTGTAAACCATGACCCAAACATAAGTGGTGTTCATATTCACCTAATCGAACACTTTTTCTAACATTAGGCCCAGCAAATATGACCATTTGTATTTTTTTCTTTTTTAAATTAAATTCCTCTTCTATTTTATCAATCTCAGTTAGAGTCTCAGCTGTGTGTTTTTGGGTTATATCATGGTTGCTAAAGTAAAGTAAATCATTTTAAAATTATCATTTATTAAATGTTAAATGTAATATAGTTTCCTTCTGTATTGATCTGTCCACATATCAAATGTAATTGAGCAAAATTTTGGCCCTGAGTTAATTTGTTCTTGTACATGTGCTTTCATTGCTAGGTAAACATCATTAAGAGCAGTACAGCTTAGTGTTGTCCTGTCTGGCAAATCAAAATTAGAATTGATAACTTGATATCTCTAAAATCGATATTTTGAAATTTATAACAGAAAATCATTATATCTTAAATTTATATTAGACAACAAATTAGGGAGAATTTATCAAGAAGAATAAATTTGTTAAAAATTTATTCTGGGTTGCAAAGCTACACAAAAACAGAGATGATTAAAACAAATAAATATGCAATTATCCAATATCATTTAAATCATATATGTCTATGTGTAATCATATTGTTAGCATGGCTATAAAATTCAACTATTGTAAATCTTCCTCAGTCAAAAAAGACATAAAGGTAGATCTATTATTATAATAGATAATATATCTATAAATTTGATACCTTCAAAAAATCTTTTATTCCTATATTATCAATTGATTGAAAATATAATAAGTCAGCACAACATAATAACACATAATTTCTTGCTAGAAGCCATTTTTAGAGGTTTTAGAATTTACCTGGAATTTTGGTTTGGATATAAAATTCTTGCGATTTTGATGAAGTATCTGCTTTATTATTATGTTCAAAAGTCAAGTGTTTTAACAAATTTCCTGTGCTAATGTTTATTGAAAAGTTTTGAATTTTATAGCTAGATTTACAAAAAATATATTTTAATTTATTAAAGATTTTGGCTATATATGAGAAAATAATCTTTAAAAAAAAATATACTGTGAAAATGGCTTATTTGCATTATCATCGTCTCCAATAGCCTTTTCTAAGCAACAATTGCAGTATAATTTGTCAGAATTTATGGAAATTGTTTTATTATCTCTTTTTAAGTGTAAGTAACCAAAAAATTTCCAGACTATGGATTTTTTATTATCCAGAGTTTGGATACTAAAATTATTTATAGAATTATTAAATGTAGTTGCATCCATTTTAAAAATATATAAAATTATGGTAACTTTTGGAATTTTAGATTTATTGAATTCTATAATGACGTCAATATAATTATGATTTTAAAATAGTAGAAAATAAAAATTCATCAAAATCCTGATTGACATTAAAAAAATTACAACAGTGATGTTGACCAATTATTAGAATAAAAAAGTATAAAATATGAAAGTAATTTCTGCGCCGGCGTGATTTTTTTAAATGGCGGCGTTTTCGGCATAACCAAAAAAGGTTGGCCGGCGCACAAGTGTACTAATACTTAGTATATAAAGCTAAAATTGAAAACACTAATTCCGATTACTAACTAACATATAACTTACATTATAAGTTTGATAATCTGTTTTAAATAAATTTTATGAAATCTTAATTTTTTTAAAAACTAGCATAACGATTAAATGTTTAATATTTTGTTTCATAATAATAATAATAATAATAAAAACACTCAAGAAATTAAAATTAACCTGAGAAAAAAACCTAAGTAAACCCAACCAAAAGAACCAGAGTTTTTATAATATTTTTATTCAGTTTGAAGATTAAATGTTCATATGATAACTTTGAAAGTTTTTGAGCCCTAAATATCTCCCTGATTTTACTTAAACTAGATATGGGCTTTAGGTCTGATATATATTTTTTTATGAGAATTTATGACCATATATCTCATTTTACTTTATAGGGTCTTAACACAAAGAATTGCGCTATTGAAATTTTAAGAGCTGAGGGGGTGGGAATACCATATTTGTCAATATATATATTCATATAGTATCTATTCTATAATATCATTTTATATTTTAGTGTTAGGGAGTCTAAAGGGCTTTGATACTTTATTAAACTCTCTTGTGTATCAGATTGTCTGTTACTATATTTTATTCATCATCATACTTTAATAATTTTAAGTAAAATTCCAATTTATTTGGCACTCTTCGTAGAATCTCATAGGCAAAGAGAAAATATAATTCAGGTATAGCGATTTTAATGATGCTTAAAACAATTATACTTTCTTATAGTATGATAAAGAGTTAAATTTATTTTTATTTCTTTAAAATAGAATTTTATAAGTTCCATATGGTAAGACGATCTGACAATATAGGGCTGCGAATTAACTAAGTTATGCGCTATGGTTTCATGTCTGAAAAATATTTTGCTTCGGGCCGGGGCTTACAAATTTCTGTCCCAAGTCCAGTTAAAGTCTGAATTTGAACATTATTTAAAAAAAGTTAATACCCTATAAATCCATACAATATATTTACTTGATTAAACTATGCCCTAATCTCAGGACGGCTGCCGCAAACGAATTCGCAATTGTTGCATCTATATTGTCATCATAACCCGAAAAATAACCCGTGTCTGCCAATTCTAATTTGTGTTTTTGAATCTCTATAGGTCCAAGCAAGATAGGCAACCATTCCTTATAAGTGATATGTTGTAACATGGCTCCAACAATTTTTCTTGTCGTTTGAAAACTTTCATTATTTATTGGTAATATATTGATAATAACTTCTAATTAGTAAATCATCATAAGAAATAACTTTTACTTAATATCAATAATAGGTGGATATAATATACCAATCGACCTATGTCAATAAATTAACATAAACTAATTTTATACCCTTTTTCAGCAGACCAATGGGGATTAATATGTTGCAACCAATCAGCAATTCTGTTATGTTCTCTAAGCCAAATCGTATGCAATGCAGTTAAAGGGGTATTTTCATTACTTCTTTCATCGCCTATTTTAAATTTCATAATTTATAATACTCAAAACATGTATCTTTTATATTTGAATCTTTACATTTCCTTAAAATTACCTGCTCTAAAACAATGATAACGAGCCCTTCGTGCATATATACACTCCTCAATTTGTATATTACCTTGAGCTGGTAATAACTCTCTCATTAAATGGTTGAATGGATGAGTTTGAACTTTCATTTTAGCTATAATAAATTAAACAGTAATATTTTATATGTAAAATACGTGTTGTTGTGTCTCTCAAAGCCAAATTATCTTCAATTATGCTTCCATATAGCCCTGAGCCATCTAAATATGAAGAAACTTGATTCATTTGCTCTCGAGGACCTATATATATCTATGGATTTTATTGAGATTAGAAAATAATTAATATACCGATTTTGCAATCGGGTCTTAAAGCTGGAAAAGATCTAACGGCATTCATACATGTTTGATTAAATTTTGAAAAGAAAGGATCATCTGGAGGAAATGGCATACCATAACATAATGGGTGCTTAAATTGGAATATACAACAATCTAGTTTTGGAGATTGTTTTCCTAATATTTAAAATGTTTTTATTAGAAGGGTTGTTTACCGCCAACAGATACAAATAATCGCAATAGCATCATAGGCTAGCATTCGAACGGAATATAAATAGAGAATGGGAATTGGCCAAAAAATAATTTTTGAATCAGTCAACGTTAAATGACTGGAATTATTCTTATAATTAATATTACCAGTAGGAAAAGGAGTGTGCGTAATATCATGATCAATAAATTGACCAAATGTCATCGTAATAACTGTCATATCATTGTGAAACTTGTCGACATTGCTAAACACATTTTTAGTTATCAATCTAGGATTTGGTAATGCTCCTCCATTTTTAGCGATTCGAGGATTATTAAGTCCTTGATAAAAAATGAGATTATTTTAGAAATGCAGGTTTGTATGAATATATTTTATGTTAAAACAAAATTTATGTAACCATCGCCATAATCGGGTTCAATAAGTCTTTTGTGGGGCATATTTGACATTCCCCAATGTTTATTCTTTAAATTATTGCAAAATCCATCTAATTCCTTTTCATTTTTATTACATGTATGAATTCGCAAATTTTTTTCAATTGTACATTTCTGACCTAAAGTTGTGCCAGATATATTAAGGGATAATAAATAGGGTCCAATCTCGTATTTATTTAATTTTCCCCTTAATTTACATGAAGTTATAAGACAAGTAAAAGTGAATCATATTTACTTGAGGAGGGATTTCAGGGCATCTGCAACAAAAGCATATTCTAAGGCAATATTTCCATATATGGTAAATGGAGTCAGAGGATATGTGAATTCTCTAATTTTTAAATTGTCGATACCTTGTTGTATATAAAGAGTGGTTGTGTATACAAGTTTTAACACAAATATTTACTTTTATCGTATCTTAGAATGGAAAAATATTCTCGTATCTTGTTATTTACTGATGCTCCTCTTGTTATAGCACTATGTATATCAGATTGATGTAGATAGACACAATAGTTATTAGATGTTAAAAATGTCAACACTATAATCAAATAGAGGTATCGCAGATGAACCATGTCTATTATCTAATGTAAGCATTTTATACGTATAATAACTTGTATAACAAAACATCATTTAACTATTAGTTATTAAGGTTGATAAGTAGCGACTGAGCCATCACTCACTTATCGCTCTTAATTACTACGATTTAAACATTTCCTCGTTTTTGCCCTATGAAATAACTTCCATGGCGACAGGCAGGGGATTTGAAATAGAACACTGACATACAGGGTTTCCCATTCAAAAAAGGAAAAGTCTCAATCATAAAAGGAAAAGGGTCAATCATAAAAGGAAAAGGTCCAAACAAAAAAGGAAAAATGTCAATCAAAAAAGGAAAATTCCCAAAAAGGGAGGAAAAAGTCCGATCAAAAAAGGAAAAGTGTCAAACAAAGGAAAAGTGTCAATCGAAAAAAGAAAATTCCCAAAAGGAAAGGAAAAATGTCAATCAAAAAAGGAAAATTCCCATTCAAAAAAGGAAAATCGTAATATTTTAAATTTTTGTCAATTTTTCTTAAATTTTTATTTTTTTTTGTTATTCCTTCGTAATTTATTTCTAAATTTTTGCGATTTCTTTACAATTACTGTTCTCTATTTATTTCTAACTTTTTGCGATTTTCTTTACTTTTATTTTTCTTACTATATCTTCTCTCAATTTATTTTTATTCTCATTTTTAATAATTCTTTTTTATTTTTAAAAATAATTTATAAATTTAGGTTCATTTTTTAACAATTTCTTTATTTTTTTTTTCATCATACATACAATATGCTTTTTATGATTTTTTCATTGTAATCTTTTACATACATTTCTAACCTTTTCAATCTCTTTAAGTCATTTTTAATCTTTATTTTTTTGAGCATTTCTAAATTTTTTCTTCTCATTTTTGATAATTATTTTTTTAAAATAATATTTAATGTTTTTGGCAGACAATATAATTACAATTGCTAAATTAAATTAATCGTTTGGTTATAATGTACCTTTTTAAAATTAAATAAGTTTGAACTGTAATACCAAACGATATGTAAATTAATAAAATATAATCATTTTTAAATTCTTATTTTTAAAATTATCAAAAATGAGAAGAAAAAATTGAGAAATGCTCAAAAAAAATAAAGATTAAAAATGACGAGATTGAAAAGGTTAAAAATGTATGTAAAAGATTACAATGAAAAAATCATAAAAAGCATATTGTATGTATGATGAAAAAAAAACGTAAAGAATTGTTAAAAAAATGGACCTAAATTTATAAATTTATTTTAAAAATACAAAAGAATTATTAAAAATGAGAAGAAAAATAAATTGAGAGAAGATATAGTAAGAAAAATTTATGTAAAGAAAATCGTATAAAGTTAGAAATAAATTGAGAACAGTAAGAAAAAATCGTAAAGAAATCGCAAAAATTTAGAAATAAATTAAGGAATAACAAAAATAAATAAAAATTTAAGAAAAATTGACAAATATTTAAAATATTACGATTTTCCTTTTTTGAATGGGAATTATTAAGAAAAACATAATAAATATAATATATGGTAAAATACCAAAAAAACCTACGATGGATGAGATATTATAGAGTATTAGGAATTAAATTAATTATATGTTTTACGTGTACGTCAATTAATAAGTAATTCATAGTGAGCTTTTAACTTTTTTAACTGGTCTTAGGTCAACCCAGACCGTCGGTCTGGGATGCCGGACTGGGTGTAACAGTCGGACTCATTAGTTAGATAAGACCTGACCGTTGACGCACTATGCTTAAAACAAAAGGAAGGAAATTTTAATGTCACGAAATATTTTTTAAATTCAAATTAAGCCCTAAAATTTCTTATGAAAATGAAAGCTATTTAATAATATATTAATGTATTTGTTTAAAGTGAGTGCTAATTTTAAAGAACTTTCAAAATTGCAGCATAAGTATCTAGCACGCCCCTGGTTGGATATTTGGGCTATATTAATACTGGAATTATTTCCACAATATGAGTTTGGAACTGAAACCAGAATCTGGCAACCATCTTTAAGATTTATTGGAACTATAACCAAAATCAGTTCATTTCTTAGAACAATTTCTAACAAAAGTACAAATAATTTATTTAAAATGTTATTGATTTTCTATGTAAGATAATTTTCTGAAACAATTTAGTAATTAATTTACTTTTCCATCAATATGTTATTTTTTCAACTTTAAATCATTTTTTGAGCACATTTTTATAAATTTAATGATTTTACAGTGAATACCTACCCTATGAATTTCAGACGATTTTCCAGTTAAATTTTGAGTCATTTATAACTTCTATGAAAAATATATGAACAGAAAAAAATAATATAAATTATATTAAGATCAAAGGTTATTGAGAAAAACTTTCTAAAATTGCAGAGTAGGTTTTCTAGAGAAGCTGGAATATAATATAAATCGACGCGAACATATATTTATAATATGATAAATTGAACAAAAAGAAATTATTCACTGCTATAACATTATAATTCATTTCATTATTTCAATTCATTCTGATGTGAATCTCGGATATATTTTCTGGTGTAGGGTACTTCAAAAAAAAAATAGAACACCTGTGCCGCTTAGAATTTTTCCTCAGTCTCCGAATTAACGATGTCGTGTTTCACAATTTTTTTTAAAGAATAATATTATTATCTTAATTATATTAAATCTAAAGTTTAATTTTTCTCGGAAGAATTCTAAGGGATAGTTAAATATTGAAAAGAATTTATTTATTGTGCAAGGGAGGAACCTATTCCAACAATTTTCTAATGACATATTGCACATCTTAAATAGGCTAATTTTATTATAAAATTTATTATATCTGAAATTAGAATGAAGTAGTTCTTTGTGTGCTTATTTTACTATTTCAAAATGTTTTGATATTAGGGGTTCAATTAATATATAAGAATTCGAGAATTTCTAAATTTACTAAATTCTATCAAAGATCAATAATGTGATAACAATAGTTATTTATTTTTAATAAAATTAACCTTTACATAGTTCTTCCCATGATGGAAATATATAAAAAAATTGATAAACATTTTTTACATATTTAGAAAATTTTATCACCACATTTATTTATATATAACATTTTTAGAGTATCCACATGTGATGAATTGCTAACCTTGATTATTATAATCAAAAATATTAATTTTCATGAAAAAATTTCACCAACATTATTCATTTATTATATAATACTGTTGAATTTTACTTTTTCTGAAGTTTATTAGAATTATTAAAGGATATCCAATACAAATAAAATTACACAAATAAAATTATTAAATTATTGTCTTGCAAAATTTATTATTTTAAAAAATCCTTTTGCGACATCCCTTATATGAAAAAAAAATAAATATAAAGCCCCTAGGTGTTATATTTAAAATGTTTAAACTCATAAAAATACAAAAAATTATTTAAAATATTTACTGTTTAAAAGAAAATGCAAATGTCTCAACAATAGGATATAAAAACCAATTACATCATTATACATGTTACCATAAAATAGAAATATGCAGACTTAATATTCTGAGATATAATAAGAGAAAGATCAATCTTCAATCATTTTAATTTTTTATTAAAAGAAATCTAAAAATTTGAAGAATTGTGATTTCTTTTTGGTAATTGGCAATAAAATGGGGGGGGGGGGGGATTTTTAAAAGAAATTTTTGCAGCCCGGACCTATCACAAACAAGTTTTTTTTATTTATTCCAAAAAGCCTGGCCTAACCAAAATAAAAATTAATTGTCCACCCGACCTGGCCCTAATTTATTTATTATAATCAATAATTATAAAAATAATATTCTACAAAGAAAAAATATTGGCACCTTGTTTTTTGCTTGCAAAAATTAAATTATATCAATTTATTTCACAAAGATATTTAAAAATTTAAGCCTAGTGTAAAGTTATAGAATGACGGCATTGGTAAATTGACTGTGATTCGCAATATCGAAAATTTGAATTTATACCAAAGTAATGGTTCACATAATGTAAAACATTTATCGTTATGTTAATGTTAAATATTGCGAATTTAATAAATATATCATAGACCTGTAGGCCCGGCCCTAAACCCGGCCCGGGCAGGGCCGGGCCGTATTTTAAATTTTTTAAATATACCCGGGTCGGGCCTAAAAAATTTTTTTTAAACATATCCGGGCCGGGCCTTAAAATTTTTTTTAAAATATATCCGGGCCGGGCTTAAGATTGTTAAACCCGGGCCGGGCCTTAATATTTTTTATAAAAATTTTTACATTATGAGTTAATGGTTATAAGATTATATTATATTATAGTTATGATTAATATAATATTGGGTGATGGTTAACACTACCTAACAACCCACAGATCGATCTAATTATTAATTTCCTGCAAATTTATTCAAAGTATTAATATATTTTTTTATAATTCATATCTAAATTTTTACAACATATTTTACCAAAACAATCAAATAAAGGAATATAATAAGCCCCAATATTCAAGTATTATTAATATATTTTTTTATAATTCATATCTAAATTTTTAGAATATATTTTACCAAAACAATCATATAAAGGATTATCACTTCTTAAAGTTTATAATTGATTTTACTTAATATAAAGCATTTTTTAATTGAAAAATTTGTTTTACACAAGTATCATTTTATTTCTCTTTTTCTCTGTCCCAAATTCAAGCAATTACGTATGTAGTCAGGGACAGATCGCAAAATGACGGAAAACTATATAAAAGATTATATTAAATTACAAGAAGCTCAGGTGAAATACCATCGACCAGTCAAATTACGACTGTTGTTAAACAAACTGAATCGTTTTATGACAAATGGGGCGATGGTAATTCTGGTAATATGTCAATACCCGATGATGAATATTATAATTACATAAATAATAGATAAAACATTTAAGGTGGATAATTTGTTAGTGGTGGGCGGCTCATCAAAGCGAATTTCCAATTTTAGCAAAATTGGCAATTCCTGCTTTAAGTGCAAGCTGTGAGCGGAATTTTTCCACTACTGGCAGAATTCTTGAAGAAAGAAGAAGTAATCTTCAACCTGAAAAGGTAGATATGCTTTTCTTTCTTCATGATAATTTGTGAATTTCTAATATCTTTCTTGAGTATAGGGTTTCGTCAATCATGCTGGTTTTTTACTTTGCAAACTGTCAAATATTTATTGCATTTATTATATTTACCTTGAGTCATGAAAGTTTTTAATCCAACATTTTTCATTATTTTTTTTTACAATATTATATAATACAATTATCTTCTTTTGTTAAAAATTTATATTATAAAATAAATTATATTAATATTGTGCAATTAGATTATATTTTCAAAATACTATTTATTATACATGCATTTTTTTAAATAGCGATTTATTTTTATTTTATAAATTAAATAGTAAATTAAATAGAATATATTCGCAAGGTCTAAAAGTCGAAAGGCTGCATGATACGAAAGGCTAAAAAATAATATTGAAAATAAAAATAACAAAGAAAATGATTAATGTGTAATTTGATTGATTTATTGCTTTTTTTACGAGAAAAATATTATAATAACATTACATTATAATATATTTAAAAAAATGGAAATTTTAAGATCTTTTCAATTTTTTTATTAATTCTTTGAAATAAATTGCGGTTTTAATTTTATTTAATTTTATTAATTTTATTAATTTTATTAATTTTATTAATTTTTAATTTATATTTTTAATTAAATTATATTTATTTATTTAAAAAAAATGGAATATAATATATTAAAAAATGGAAATTTTAAGATCTTTTCAATTTTTAATAATTCTTTGAAATAAATTGCGGTTTTATTTTTATTTTTATTTAATTTTTATTTTTAATTAAATTATATTTGGTTATTTTAAAAAAATGGATTATAATATTTCAATTTTATTATTAATTTTTGAAATAAATTGCGATTATAATTTTATTTAATTTTATTAATTTTATTAATTTTTAATTTATATTTTTAATTAAATTATATTTGGTTATTTTAAAATAATGGAATTTTTAAAATTATATGTATATTCTATTTAAGTTTTTTTTCAAAACTAAATTGATAGTAAGTATAACGATATTGTGAGTACTGGATTAGGGAAAAGGCTAACATCTTATATGCAATTTTGAATATTTTTATATCATTCTACTCAGAATTAAATTTCCTATCCAATTATGCTTAGATGTATTTTTTTACGTTTCCGGTTCAAAAAATAACATTTTTGTCGCGAAAACGTTCAAAGGGAAAAGGCTAACATCTTTAGTTTAATTTTATAAATTTTTATATCATTGAACTCAGAATTAAATTTCCTATCTAAATATGCTTTGATGTGATTTTTAAGTTATCGGTTCAAAAAAAAAACGTTGGAAGGGAAAAGGCTAACATCTTATATGCAATTTTGAATATTTTTATATCATTCTACTCAGAATTAAATTTCCTATCCAATTATGCTTAGATGTATTTTTTTACGTTTCCGGTTCAAAAAATAACATTTTTGTCGCGAAAACGTTGAAAGGGAAAAGGCTAACATCTTAAGTTTAATTTTATAAATTTTTATATCATTGAACTCAGAATTAAATTTCCTATCTAAATATGCTTTGAAGTAATTTTTTACGTTATCGGTTCAAAAAATAAATTTTAAAAATTTTTTTGTGGTAAAAACGTTGGAAGGGAAAAGGCTAACATCTTATATGCAATTTTGAATATTTTTATATCATTCTACTCAGAATTAAATTTCCTATCCAATTATGCTTAGATGTATTTTTTTACGTTTCCAGTTCAAAAAATAACATTTTTGTCGCAAAAACGTTCAAATAGAAAAGGTTAACATCTTAAGTTTAATTTTATAAATTTTTATATCATTGAACTCAAAATTAAATTTCCTATCTAAATATGCTTTGATGTAATTTTTTACGTTATCGGTTCAAAAAATAAATTTTAAAAATTTTTTTGTGGTAAAAACGTTGGAAGGGAAAAGGCTAACATCTTATATGCAATTTTGAATATTTTTATTCCATTCTACTCAGAATTAAATTTCATATCCAAAATCAGCTTAGATGTAATTTTTTACGTTTCCGGTTCAAAAAATAACATTTTTGTCGCGAAAACGTTCGAAGGGAAAAGGCTAACATCTTAAGTTTAATTTTATAAATTTTTATATCATTGAACTCAGAATTAAATTTCCTATCTAAATATGCTTTGATGTATTTTTTACGTTATCGGTTCAAAAAATAAATTTTAATAATTTTTTTGTGGTAAAAACGTTGGAAGGGAAAAGGCTAACATCTTATATGCAATTTTGAATATTTTTATATCATTCTACTCAGAATTAAATTTCCTATCCAATTATGCTTAGATGTATTTTTTTACGTTTCCGGTTCAAAAAATAACATTTTGGTCGCGAAAATGTTCGAAGGGAAAAGGCTAACATCTTAAGTTTAATTTTATAAATTTTTATATCATTGAACTCAGAATTAAATTTCCTATCTAAATATGCTTAGATGTATTTTTTTACGTTTCCGGTTCAAAAAATAACATTTTTGTCGCAAAAACGTTCAAATGGAAAAGGCTAACATCTTAAGTTTAATTTTATAAATTTTTATATCATTGAACTCAGAATTAAATTTCCTATCTAAATAAGCTTTGATGTAATTTTTTAAGTTTCGGTTCAAAAAATAAATTTTAAAAATTTTTTTGTGGTAAAAACGTTGGAAGGAAAAAAGGCTAACATCTTATATGCAATTTTGAATATTTTTATATCATTCTACTCAGAATTAAATTTCCTATCCAATTATGCTTAGATGTATTTTTTACGTTTCCGGTTCAAAAAATAACATTTTTGTCGCGAAAACGTTCGAAGTGAAAAGGCTAACATCTTAAGTTTAATTTTATAAATTTTTATATCATTGAACTCAGAATTAAATTTCCTATCTAAATATGCTTTGATGTATTTTTTTACGTTATCGGTTTAAAAAATAAATTTTAATAATTTTTTTGTGGTAAAAACGTTGGAAGGGAAAAGGCTAACATCTTATATGCAATTTTAAATATTTTTATATCATTCTACTCAGAATTAAATTTCCTATCCAATTATGCTTAGATGTATTTTTTTACGTTTCCGGTTCAAAAAATAACATTTTTGTCGCGAAAACGTTCGAAGGGAAAAGGGTAACATCTTTAGTTTAATTTTATAAATTTTTATATCATTGAACTCAGAATTAAATTTCCTATCCCTTTTCCCTTCCAACGTTTTTACCACAAAAAAATTATTAAAATATATTTTTTGAACCGATAACGTAAAAAAATACATCAAAGCATATTTAGATAGGAAATTTAATTTTGAGTTCAATGATATAAATATTTATAAAATTAAATTTAAGATGTTAGCCTTTTCCCTTCGAACGTTTTCGCGACAAAAATGTTATTTTTTGAACCGGAAACGTAAAAAAGTACATCTAAGCATAATTGGATAGGAAATTTAATTCTGAGTAGAATGATATAAAAATATTCAAAATTGCATATAAGATGTTAGCCTTTTCCCTTCCAACGTTTTTACCACAAAAAAATTTTTAAAATTTATTTTTTGAACCGAAACTTAAAAAATCACATCAAAGCATATTTAGATAGTAAATTTAATTCTGAGTTCAATGATATAAAAATTTATAAAATTAAACTAAAGATATTAGCCTTTTCCCTTCGAACGTTTTCGCGACAAAAATGTTATTTTTTGAACCGGAAAAGTAAAAAATACATCTAAGCATAATTGGATAGAAAATTTAATTCTGAGTAGAATGATATAAAAATATTCAAAATTGCATATAAGATGTTAGCCTTTTCCCTAATCCAGTACTCACAATATCGTTATACTTACTATCAATTTAGTTTTGAAAAAAAACTTAAATAGAATATACATATAATTTTAAAAATTCCATTATTTTAAAATAACCAAATATAATTTAATTAAAAATATAAATTAAAAATTAATGAAATTAAATAAAATTATAATCGCAATTTATTTCAAAGAATTAATAAAAAAATTGAAATATTATAATCCATTTTTTTAAATAACCAAATATAATTTAATTAAAAATAAAAATTAAATAAAAATAAAACCGCAATTTATTTCAAAGAATTAATAAAAAAATTGAAAAGATCTTAAAATTTCCATTTTTTTAATATATTATATTCCATTTTTTTTAAATAAATAAATATAATTTAATTAAAAATATAAATTAAAAATTAATAAAATTTAGTGCTGTAAACATTTTAAAAAAAATCGAACGCGTTCGCGTTCAACGTTCATTGACAAAAATCGAACGCGTTCACGTTCACGTTCAAATTCAAAAAAAAGAACGCGTTCAAGTTCATGAACGCGTTCATATGTTCAAAATTTTATGATAAATTTTTTCAAAATTTAATATAAATAAATGCCTTATATTTTTCAACACAATATATTAGCCATGATAAAAAATAATAGTTTTATTTTGATAGTATAATTATATGTACAATATAATAGAGCGATAAAAAAATAAATTTATAAAAAAAATTTCTTATTAATTTTTAATAATAATTGCTTTTCAAAATTTTCATCTGATAGGCATGAACGCTTGTCAGTTAATATAGCGTTAGCTATACTAAAAACTCGCTCAACAAGGGCAGATGAAGGGATTGCGGTGTTATACTTGATAAACAATTCTTTTAAAAGGGGGAATTTATTAAAAACATTTAATGTTTTATCCATTGTTTCAAAAAATTGAGCTATGTTATCATCCTCCAATCTGCCCTCTTCTTCCTCGTCAAAAAAAAGGATATCTCGGAATTGATTTTAAAACAGTGAAATATTTTTGATATTTGGGCCATGGTAATTCTAATTCATCTAATATTGAATTTTGATTTTCAGAATCTGATGATGAAATATTTATATCCATGCAAATGCTAATCTATTAAATTAAAATATAAAATATTCAAATTAATAAACTTTAATCTTATCTTCTCTAGCAGTAGCACTATGGTACGTTAATTGCAATAAGAAAAAGGAAAAAGTAAAAACAGCTGATTAAAAAAATATAAGACTTTTTTGTTAAAAAATTAGATTAAATATTAATTTTTCAAATAAATAAAAATATAAGCTTTTTTGTTAAAAAATGCGGATTAATATTAATTTTTCAAATAAATAAAAATAAAAAGTGTTTTTAAAATTGAACGAACGTAAAATTGAACGCGTTCATCAAAGAAAAGGAACGCGTTCACGTTCAAAGTTCGTCAAAAAAAAGGAACGCCGTTCATCACCTTTTTTCAAAAAAACGAACTTCGTTGAACGCGTTCGTTTACAACACTACAAATAAAATTAAAACCGTAATTTATTTCAAAGAATTAATAAAAAAATTGAAAAGATCTTAAAATTTCCATTTTTTTAATATATTATAATGTAATGTTATTATAATATTTTTCTCGTAAAAAAAGCAATAAATCAATCAAATTACACATTAATCATTTTCTTTGTTATTTTTATTTTCAATATTATTTTTTAGCCTTTCGTATCATGGGTATCCCGTCTTTACAGAGAATCTTTTATAGAGAATGCAAATATAGAGAAACTTTTATAGAGAAAACAATTGTAGAGAATGTCGTTTATAAAGAATATCGTTTATAGAGAATGATTTTATAGAGAATTTATTTTATAGAGAAACTTTTAAAGAGAAATCAATTATAGAGAATGTCGTTTATAGAGAATCTCATTTATAGAGAATGATTTCGTAGAGAATCTCGTTTATAGAGAATGATTTTATAGAGAATTTATTTTATAGAGAAACTTTTAAAGAGAAAACAATTATAGAGAATCTCATTTATAGAGAATGATTTTATAGAGAATCTCGTTTATAGAGAATGATTTTATAGAGAATTTATTTTATAGAGAAACTTTTAAAGAGAAAACAATTATATAGAATGTCGTTTATAGAGAATGATTTTATAAAGAATGATTTTATAGAGAATGATTTTATAGAGAATGATTTTATAGAGAATGATTTTATAGAGAATGATTTTATAGAGAATGATTTTATAGAGAATGATTTTATAGAGAATGATTTTATAGAGAATGATTTTATAGAGAATGATTTTATAGAGAATGATTTTATAGAGAATGATTTTATAGAGAATGATTTTATAGAGAATGATTTTATAGAGAATGATTTTATAGAGAATGATTTTATAGAGAATGATTTTATAGAGAATGATTTTATAGAGAATGATTTTATAGAGAATGATTTTATAGAGAATGATTTTATAGAGAATTTATTTTATAGAGAAACTTTTATATAGAAAACAATTATATTTAAATGTCGTTTATAGAGAATCTCGTTTATAGAGAATGATTTTATAGAGAATATTTTACAGAGAATTGTTTTACAGAGAATTATTTTATAGAGAATATTTTACAGAGAATTGTTTTAGAGAGAATTATTTTATAGAGAAGGATTTTATAAAGAATAAAACAATTATAGAGAATCTCATTTATAGAGAATGATTTTATAGAGAATCTCGTTTATAGAGAATGATTTTATAATTTATTTTATAGAGAAACTTTTAAAGAGAAAACAATTATATAGAATGTCTTTTCTAGAGAATGATTTTATAGAGAATTTATTTTATTGAGAAACTTTTATATAGAGAAAACAATTATATTTGAATGTCGTTTATAGAGAATCTCGTTTATAGAGAATGATTTTATAGAGAATATTTTACAGAGAATTGTTTTACAGAGAATTATTTTTTAGAGAATATTTTACAGACAATTGTTTTAGAGAGAATTATTTCATAGAGAAGGATTTTATAGAGAATAATTTTATAGAATTTTATAGAGAATGATTTTACAGAAAATGAATTAAGTATTATTTTAGAAATAAATTTTCTCAAAAAAAAACAAGCCATATGCCTTCATATAAATTCTCGGAACCCTTGAATAAAAAAAAGGAAAAAAATAATCTTAAAAGAAATTATTCACATTCCTGATTTGTATTGCTTATGAATAATTATGATAATATTTTTGAGTTTCCTGTTGTTATTTTTTTTAAAATACGGAACAATTAGAAGTAGTAATGCTTAAATTATGAAAATGTTTCCTTCTTTATCAGTTTCTATTAGTGCTTTGCTTTAACTAGTAGAGTAGCCATTAAAAAAAACTATTAGCAACAAAGCCAGCCTTACACCAATTGTTTTAGAAAATTTTGTCAATATTTAGTTGCTTTGTGCATTATTTTAATCTGCTTAGCCCGGCCCCGATTTTTTAAAAATATATTATATATTTTTAATTTGCCTAGATAATAATGGTGATTTAAAATATTTGGTTTTAAAATATATGGCCCGGCCCTAGTTTTTTCAGAAAAAGCTTTTTTTGACCCGGCCCGTGTATTTAAAAAAATAAAATTTTAGGCTCGGCCCGGGTATATTTAAAAAAATTAAAATACTGCCCGGGCTTAAGGTCGGGCCAGGTCTCTGATTTATAGTGCGCTTTTATAATTTCCCTAATAAATCTAATTTTACCAATTCCGAAGAGAATCTACCCTGGGAATTTCATACGATTGCGCCAATATTTTTTTGTATTTAATAATTTTATTTTATTTTATTTTTTCATTTTAAATCATAAATTGAGCGCGTTTTATTAAATTTTAAATTTGATTTCACTGAAAATGCATTATAATTGTTGTAACTGTTGAAAAAAAGAAGAAATAAATTTAATATAATACATCAAATGTCAGTTATTTTCTGACAGGGGAATTAAGTTTTTCCTTGGGGGAAGAAGAGGAGATAAGGATCACGGGGTGTGTTTCATTGTTCGGAAAAACCCGTAGTGGGAGATTGGGAGATATTGGATTTGATGTCAGCTGTGGACCTTTGGATGTCATCTGTGGACCTTTGAGAAATGAAGAATTGGATAATTATATTATATTATATTTTTCTACATATTTTATGTTAGATTGTTGTGGTTTTATTGGAAATAAAGATAATTATGTTAAATATGGATCGTTGTTAATGGTCAATGGTATTTATTTAATATTATTAGAAAGAATTATTTTGGGTTGTTAAGTTATATAATTGAGAGTAAAGGGCATTTTTATTATATTTAAGGTAACTTTTTTTATTGTTGCCAGCTGACCAAGATCGAAAGAGTGGGTTGATTCGGTTTTAAAGTAAAACAAAATTTTTGTTGTATACATATTACATAAGAGAAATTTTGACAATGCAATGTACTACAAACTATACAGATACATGAGTTTAAGGATTTCTATACTTTTATATTTAACTTAAAAGGTGTAAGATAGAAAGTATGTAATGAGTATTAGGCAGAAATATGGAAATAAGATCAGGAATTTAAGACAGTAATATTTGGTATATTATCTTATGTCTAGATGTATATGGTACATACAATCTTGATCATTATTTGGTATGCCTTAAAACTCATTGAATGGTGTTATAGGTATTCCGTCATAGGAAGCTGAAAGACCTCATGAACAGCAGGACAGAAAGGATTGTTAAATATTTAAATATGTGAAATTTATGAAAATATATATGGATATAGACTTTTGTAATAAAGTGTGTATTATTTAATTATGCATTTTGGGTTTGTAAAGGGATGAATATGTATGGGATAATTTATTATTAATTAAGGTTAATATATTGCATAGGTAACATATGATATATTTAACTATGAATTATTATTTATAATGTTAATATATTGTATAGGTAACATATGATATATTTAATTATGAATGAGAATTTGAAGGAATTGAACTTATGTAATATGTATACAACAAAAATTTTGTTTTACTTTAAAACCCAAAGCTACATCTTTATAAATATTTCCTAAAATGAATATAAAAATCCATCTTTAGGTATTAAAAATAATTGCGAAACTTGGCCGAACAAAGATTAAAAATAAAATTACAATACATACGTATATAAATACATTTAATATTATATATGAAGGAACAAATATATAATATGTAGAAAATACAATATTTTCCATCTAGGAATTACTCAGTATCCTAAGAAAAATATACCATTTCTACCTAACTCTGTCATCACAATTAGCACAAATTCACAAAAATGTAGAATGCAAAGTAACAAAAATTGATAATATAATGGGCTATATGGTATATATGTAAAGAATTTTTAATATACCTTCACAATATAAAATAATTTGAGTCTTTTCTTTAAAAATATGTTCATAATTAAATAGTAAAATGTGATGTGTTATAAAATTATTAAAAAGATTTAAAAAAATGTATTATGCAGCATAAATTTACAAAAAAAAACTTTCCCCAGTATGCAAACTAAACAATATTCTCACTTCAAGGCATACCCATCAACACGGGCTGACCTTATCTGTAAAAATATTTTCCCTTCACATCATTGCATACCACACAAATAATATAATAATTGCAAATAAAACTTCTTATAAAAATTTATAATTTAAAAAAAAATATATATATTAAATATAAAGATTTCATAATTTGGAAAAAAAATATTATACACCATCTAATGTATCATACAAATTCCTATCCAATTTATATATACACTAAATGCAGACACTAAATCAAAATAACTATCCACATCTAACATTATAGATATTATTCTGACTTCATCATACTTCAATTCCTTCAAATTCGTAAAACAAAATTTTTGTTGTATACATATTACATAAGAGAAATTTTGACAATGCAATGTACTACAAACTATACAGATACATGAGTTTAAGGATTTCTATACTTTTATATTTAACTTAAAAGGTGTAAGATAGAAAGTATGTAATGAGTATTAGGCAGAAATATGGAAATAAGATCAGGAATTTAAGACAGTAATATTTGGTATATTATCTTATGTCTAGATGTATATGGTACATACAATCTTGATCATTATTTGGTATGCCTTAAAACTCATTGAATGGTGTTATAGGTATTCCGTCATAGGAAGCTGAAAGACCTCATGAACAGCAGGACAGAAAGGATTGTTAAATATTTAAATATGTGAAATTTATGAAAATATATATGGATATAGACTTTTGTAATAAAGTGTGTATTATTTAATTATGCATTTTGGGTTTGTAAAGGGATGAATATGTATGGGATAATTTATTATTAATTAAGGTTAATATATTGCATAGGTAACATATGATATATTTAACTATGAATTATTATTTATAATGTTAATATATTGTATAGGTAACATATGATATATTTAATTATGAATGAGAATTTGAAGGAATTGAAGTATGATGAAGTCAGAATAATATCTATAATGTTAGATGTGGATAGTTATTTTGATTTAGTGTCTGCATTTAGTGTATATATAAATTGGATAGGAATTTGTATGATACATTAGATGGTGTATAATATTTTTTTTTCCAAATTATGAAATCTTTATATTTAATATATATATTTTTTTTTAAATTATAAATTTTTATAAGAAGTTTTATTTGCAATTATTATATTATTTGTGTGGTATGCAATGATGTGAAGGGAAAATATTTTTACAGATAAGGTCAGCCCGTGTTGATGGGTATGCCTTGAAGTGAGAATATTGTTTAGTTTGCATACTGGGGAAAGTTTTTTTTTGTAAATTTATGCTGCATAATACATTTTTTTAAATCTTTTTAATAATTTTATAACACATCACATTTTACTATTTAATTATGAACATATTTTTAAAGAAAAGACTCAAATTATTTTATATTGTGAAGGTATATTAAAAATTCTTTACATATATACCATATAGCCCATTATATTATCAATTTTTGTTACTTTGCATTCTACATTTTTGTGAATTTGTGCTAATTGTGATGACAGAGTTAGGTAGAAATGGTATATTTTTCTTAGGATACTGAGTAATTCCTAGATCAATATTAAGGTGGATATAAATCAATATACGTCCAGATTGTCTGTGGTATCGTATCCCATCAATCTTAATAGGTTGTGGAATTTACCGATCGAGCCGCTACCGACCGCTGGCGCTGGCGGGGGCATGATAGCGTGGTCGCGGGGCGATACCCTATTCGCGAAGAGGTTGGCCATAAGAATGGGGTCGCCTCCAACATCGAATTGTTGGACATCTGGTAAGTAATTGTTATCGTTATAATTTATTATTTCACGATCATTACGCCGTTCCTATCCCAGAAATTTTTGAGGAAACCACGAACGTTAGCCTAAAGATTGAAAAGCATAATAAAGGACGCCTCAGAAATAACTCTGCACCGTCAGATAATACTAGAGCAATGTCCGAATCAGCGAGAACTCAACTAAAAGCCGACTTGGATGCAGTCAAAGTACGTCTAGAAACCATAGCCACAGAATCGACTGGAAAAATGGATCTTATGGAAATACTTAATTCATTTTCTGTAAAATCATTCTCTATAAAATTCTATAAAATTATTCTCTATAAAATCCTTCTCTATGAAATAATTCTCTCTAAAACAATTGTCTGTAAAATATTCTCTAAAAAATAATTCTCTGTAAAACAATTCTCTGTAAAATATTCTCTATAAAATCATTCTCTATAAACGAGATTCTCTATAAACGACATTCAAATATAATTGTTTTCTCTATATAAAAGTTTCTCAATAAAATAAATTCTCTATAAAATCATTCTCTAGAAAAGACATTCTATATAATTGTTTTCTCTTTAAAAGTTTCTCTATAAAATAAATTATAAAATCATTCTCTATAAACGAGATTCTCTATAAAATCATTCTCTATAAATGAGATTCTCTATAATTGTTTTATTCTTTATAAAATCCTTCTCTATAAAATAATTCTCTCTAAAACAATTCTCTGTAAAATATTCTCTATAAAATAATTCTCTGTAAAACAATTCTCTGTAAAATATTCTCTATAAAATCATTCTCTATAAACGAGATTCTCTATAAACGACATTTAAATATAATTGTTTTCTATATAAAAGTTTCTCTATAAAATAAATTCTCTATAAAATCATTCTCTATAAAATCAATTCTCTATAAAATCATTCTCTATAAAATCATTCTCTATAAAATCATTCTCTATAAAATCATTCTCTATAAAATCATTCTCTATAAAATCATTCTCTATAAAATCATTCTCTATAAAATCATTCTCTATAAAATCATTCTCTATAAAATCATTCTCTATAAAATCATTCTCTATAAAATCATTCTCTATAAAATCATTCTCTATAAAATCATTCTCTATAAAATCATTCTCTATAAAATCATTCTCTATAAAATCATTCTCTATAAAATCATTCTCTATAAAATCATTCTTTATAAAATCATTCTCTATAAACGACATTCTATATAATTGTTTTCTCTTTAAAAGTTTCTCTATAAAATAAATTCTCTATAAAATCATTCTCTATAAACGAGATTCTCTATAAAATCATTCTCTATAAATGAGATTCTCTATAATTGTTTTCTCTTTAAAAGTTTCTCTATAAAATAAATTCTCTATAAAATCATTCTCTATAAACGAGATTCTCTACGAAATCATTCTCTATAAATGAGATTCTCTATAAACGACATTCTCTATAATTGATTTCTCTTTAAAAGTTTCTCTATAAAATAAATTCTCTATAAAATCATTCTCTATAAACGATATTCTTTATAAACGACATTCTCTACAATTGTTTTCTCTATAAAAGTTTCTCTATATTTGCATTCTCTATAAAAGATTCTCTGTAAAGACGGGATACCCATGATACGAAAGGCTAAAAAATAATATTGAAAATAAAAATAACAAAGAAAATGATTAATGTGTAATTTGATTGATTTATTGCTTTTTTTACGAGAAAAATATTATAATAACATTACATTATAATATATTAAAAAAATGGAAATTTTAAGATCTTTTCAATTTTTTTATTAATTCTTTGAAATAAATTACGGTTTTAATTTTATTTGTAGTGTTGTAAACGAACGCGTTCAACGAAGTTCGTTTTTTTGAAAAAAGGTGATGAACGGCGTTCCTTTTTTTTGACGAACTTTGAACGTGAACGCGTTCCTTTTCTTTGATGAACGCGTTCAATTTTACGTTCGTTCAATTTTAAAAACACTTTTTATTTTTATTTATTTGAAAAATTAATATTAATCCGCATTTTTTAACAAAAAAGCTTATATTTTTATTTATTTGAAAAATTAATATTTAATCTAATTTTTTAACAAAAAAGTCTTATATTTTTTTAATCAGCTGTTTTTACTTTTTCCTTTTTCTTATTGCAATTAACGTACCATAGTGCTACTGCTAGAGAAGATAAGATTAAAGTTTATTAATTTGAATATTTTATATTTTAATTTAATAGATTAGCATTTGCATGGATATAAATATTTCATCATCAGATTCTGAAAATCAAAATTCAATATTAGATGAATTAGAATTACCATGGCCCAAATATCAAAAATATTTCACTGTTTTAAAATCAATTCCGAGATATCCTTTTTTTTGACGAGGAAGAAGAGGGCAGATTGGAGGATGATAACATAGCTCAATTTTTTGAAACAATGGATAAAACATTAAATGTTTTTAATAAATTCCCCCTTTTAAAAGAATTGTTTATCAAGTATAACACCGCAATCCCTTCATCTGCCCTTGTTGAGCGAGTTTTTAGTATAGCTAACGCTATATTAACTGACAAGCGTTCATGCCTATCAGATGAAAATTTTGAAAAGCAATTATTATTAAAAATTAATAAGAAATTTTTTTTATAAATTTATTTTTTCATCGCTCTATTATATTGTACATATAATTATACTATCAAAATAAAACTATTATTTTTTATCATGGCTAATATATTGTGTTGAAAAATATAAGGCATTTATTTATATTAAATTTTGAAAAAATTTATCATAAAATTTTGAACATATGAACGCGTTCATGAACTTGAACGCGTTCTTTTTTTTGAATTTGAACGTGAACGTGAACGCGTTCGATTTTTGTCAATGAACGTTGAACGCGAACGCGTTCGATTTTTTTAAAAATGTTTACAGCACTAAATTTTATTAATTTTTAATTTATATTTTTAATTAAATTATATTTATTTATTTAAAAAAAATGGAATATAATATATTAAAAAAATGGAAATTTTAAGATCTTTTCAATTTTTTTATTAATTCTTTGAAATAAATTGCGGTTTTATTTTTATTTAATTTTTATTTTTAATTAAATTATATTTGGTTATTTAAAAAAATGGATTATAATATTTCAATTTTTTTATTAATTCTTTGAAATAAATTGCGATTATAATTTTATTTAATTTCATTAATTTTTAATTTATATTTTTAATTAAATTATATTTGGTTATTTTAAAATAATGGAATTTTTAAAATTATATGTATATTCTATTTAAGTTTTTTTTCAAAACTAAATTGATAGTAAGTATAACGATATTGTGAGTACTGGATTAGGGAAAAGGCTAACATCTTATATGCAATTTTGAATATTTTTATATCATTCTACTCAGAATTAAATTTTCTATCCAATTATGCTTAGATGTATTTTTTTACTTTTCCGGTTCAAAAAATAACATTTTTGTCGCGAAAACGTTCGAAGGGAAAAGGCTAATATCTTTAGTTTAATTTTATAAATTTTTATATCATTGAACTCAGAATTAAATTTACTATCTAAATATGCTTTGATGTGATTTTTTAAGTTTCGGTTCAAAAAATAAATTTTAAAAATTTTTTTGTGGTAAAAACGTTGGAAGGGAAAAGGCTAACATCTTATATGCAATTTTGAATATTTTTATATCATTCTACTCAGAATTAAATTTCCTATCCAATTATGCTTAGATGTACTTTTTTACGTTTCCGGTTCAAAAAATAACATTTTTGTCGCGAAAACGTTCGAAGGGAAAAGGCTAACATCTTAAATTTAATTTTATAAATATTTATATCATTGAACTCAAAATTAAATTTCCTATCTAAATATGCTTTGATGTATTTTTTTACGTTATCGGTTCAAAAAATATATTTTAATAATTTTTTTGTGGTAAAAACGTTGGAAGGGAAAAGGGATAGGAAATTTAATTCTGAGTTCAATGATATAAAAATTTATAAAATTAAACTAAAGATGTTACCCTTTTCCCTTCGAACGTTTTCGCGACAAAAATGTTATTTTTTGAACCGGAAACGTAAAAAAATACATCTAAGCATAATTGGATAGGAAATTTAATTCTGAGTAGAATGATATAAAAATATTCAAAATTGCATATAAGATGTTAGCCTTTTCCCTTCCAACGTTTTTACCACAAAAAAATTATTAAAATTTATTTTTTAAACCGATAACGTAAAAAAATACATCAAAGCATATTTAGATAGGAAATTTAATTCTGAGTTCAATGATATAAAAATTTATAAAATTAAACTTAAGATGTTAGCCTTTTCACTTCGAACGTTTTCGCGACAAAAATGTTATTTTTTGAACCGGAAACGTAAAAAAATACATCTAAGCATAATTGGATAGGAAATTTAATTCTGAGTAGAATGATATAAAAATATTCAAAATTGCATATAAGATGTTAGCCTTTTCCCTTCCAACGTTTTTACCACAAAAAAATTTTTAAAATTTATTTTTTGAACCGAAACTTAAAAAATTACATCAAAGCTTATTTAGATAGGAAATTTAATTCTGAGTTCAATGATATAAAAATTTATAAAATTAAACTTAAGATGTTAGCCTTTTCCATTTGAACGTTTTTGCGACAAAAATGTTATTTTTTGAACCGGAAACGTAAAAAAATACATCTAAGCATATTTAGATAGGAAATTTAATTCTGAGTTCAATGATATAAAAATTTATAAAATTAAACTTAAGATGTTAGCCTTTTCCCTTCGAACATTTTCGCGACCAAAATGTTATTTTTTGAACCGGAAACGTAAAAAAATACATCTAAGCATAATTGGATAGGAAATTTAATTCTGAGTAGAATGATATAAAAATATTCAAAATTGCATATAAGATGTTAGCCTTTTCCCTTCCAACGTTTTTACCACAAAAAAATTATTAAAATTTATTTTTTGAACCGATAACGTAAAAAAATACATCAAAGCATATTTAGATAGGAAATTTAATTCTGAGTTCAATGATATAAAAATTTATAAAATTAAACTTAAGATGTTAGCCTTTTCCCTTCGAACGTTTTCGCGACAAAAATGTTATTTTTTGAACCGGAAACGTAAAAAATTACATCTAAGCTGATTTTGGATATGAAATTTAATTCTGAGTAGAATGGTATAAAAATATTCAAAATTGCATATAAGATGTTAGCCTTTTCCCTTCCAACGTTTTTACCACAAAAAAATTTTTAAAATTTATTTTTTGAACCGATAACGTAAAAAATTACATCAAAGCATATTTAGATAGGAAATTTAATTCTGAGTTCAATGATATAAAAATTTATAAAATTAAACTTAAGATGTTAACCTTTTCTATTTGAACGTTTTTGCGACAAAAATGTTATTTTTTGAACCGGAAACGTAAAAAAATACATCTAAGCATAATTGGATAGGAAATTTAATTCTGAGTAGAATGATATAAAAATATTCAAAATTGCATATAAGATGTTAGCCTTTTCCCTTCCAACGTTTTTACCACAAAAAAATTTTTAAAATTTATTTTTTGAACCGATAACGTAAAAAATTACTTCAAAGCATATTTAGATAGGAAATTTAATTCTGAGTTCAATGATATAAAAATTTATAAAATTAAACTTAAGATGTTAGCCTTTTCCCTTTCAACGTTTTCGCGACAAAAATGTTATTTTTTGAACCGGAAACGTAAAAAAATACATCTAAGCATAATTGGATAGGAAATTTAATTCTGAGTAGAATGATATAAAAATATTCAAAATTGCATATAAGATGTTAGCCTTTTCCCTTCCAACGTTTTTACCACAAAAAATTTTTAAAATATATTTTTTGAACCGATAACTTAAAAAATCACATCAAAGCATATTTAGATAGGAAATTTAATTCTGAGTTCAATGATATAAAAATTTATAAAATTAAACTAAAGATGTTAGCCTTTTCCCTTTGAACGTTTTCGCGACAAAAATGTTATTTTTTGAACCGGAAACGTAAAAAAATACATCTAAGCATAATTGGATAGGAAATTTAATTCTGAGTAGAATGATATAAAAATATTCAAAATTGCATATAAGATGTTAGCCTTTTCCCTAATCCAGTACTCACAATATCGTTATACTTACTATCAATTTAGTTTTGAAAAAAAACTTAAATAGAATATACATATAATTTTAAAAATTCCATTATTTTAAAATAACCAAATATAATTTAATTAAAAATATAAATTAAAAATTAATAAAATTAATAAAATTAAATAAAATTATAATCGCAATTTATTTCAAAAATTAATAATAAAATTGAAATATTATAATCCATTTTTTTAAAATAACCAAATATAATTTAATTAAAAATAAAAATTAAATAAAAATAAAAATAAAACCGCAATTTATTTCAAAGAATTAATAAAAAAATTGAAAAGATCTTAAAATTTCCATTTTTTAATATATTATATTCCATTTTTTTTAAATAAATAAATATAATTTAATTAAAAATATAAATTAAAAATTAATAAAATTAATAAAATTAATAAAATTAAATAAAATTAAAACCGCAATTTATTTCAAAGAATTAATAAAAAAATTGAAAAGATCTTAAAATTTCCATTTTTTAAATATATTATAATGTAATGTTATTATAATATTTTTCTCGTAAAAAAAGCAATAAATCAATCAAATTACACATTAATCATTTTCTTTGTTATTTTTATTTTCAATATTATTTTTTAGCCTTTCGTATCATGCAGCCTTTCGACTTTTAGACCTTGCGAATATATTCTATTTAATTTACTATTTAATTTATAAAATAAAAATAAATCGCTATTTAAAAAAATGCATGTATAATAAATAGTATTTTGAAAATATAATCTAATTGCACAATATTAATATAATTTATTTTATAATATAAATTTTTAACAAAAGAAGATAATTGTATTATATAATATTGTAAAAAAAAATAATGAAAAATGTTGGATTAAAAACTTTCATGACTCAAGGTAAATATAATAAATGCAATAAATATTTGACAGTTTGCAAAGTAAAAACCAGCATGATTGACGAAACCCTATACTCAAGAAAGATATTAGAAATTCACAAATTATCATGAAGAAAGAAAAGCATATCTACCTTTTCAGGTTGAAGATTACTTCTTCTTTCTTCAAGAATTCTGCCAGTAGTGGAAAAATTCCGCTCACAGCTTGCACTTAAAGCAGGAATTGCCAATTTTGCTAAAATTGGAAATTCGCTTTGATGAGCCGCCCACCACTAACAAATTATCCACCTTAAATGTTTTATCTATTATTTATGTAATTATAATATTCATCATCGGGTATTGACATATTACCAGAATTACCATCGCCCCATTTGTCATAAAACGATTCAGTTTGTTTAACAACAGTCGTAATTTGACTGGTCGATGGTATTTCACCTGAGCTTCTTGTAATTTAATATAATCTTTTATATAGTTTTCCGTCATTTTGCGATCTGTCCCTGACTACATACGTAATTGCTTGAATTTGGGACAGAGAAAAAGAGAAATAAAATGATACTTGTGTAAAACAAATTTTTCAATTAAAAAATGCTTTATATTAAGTAAAATCAATTATAAACTTTAAGAAGTGATAATCCTTTATATGATTGTTTTGGTAAAATATATTCTAAAAATTTAGATATGAATTATAAAAAAATATATTAATAATACTTGAATATTGGGGCTTATTATATTCCTTTATTTGATTGTTTTGGTAAAATATGTTGTAAAAATTTAGATATGAATTATAAAAAAATATATTAATACTTTGAATAAATTTGCAGGAAATTAATAATTAGATCGATCTGTGGGTTGTTAGGTAGTGTTAACCATCACCCAATATTATATTAATCATAACTATAATATAATATAATCTTATAACCATTAACTCATAATGTAAAAATTTTTATAAAAAATATTAAGGCCCGGCCCGGGTTTAACAATCTTAAGCCCGGCCCGGATATATTTTAAAAAAAATTTTAAGGCCCGGCCCGGATATGTTTAAAAAAAATTTTTTAGGCCCGACCCGGGTATATTTAAAAAATTTAAAATACGGCCCGGCCCTGCCCGGGCCGGGTTTAGGGCCGGGCCTACAGGTCTATGATATATTTATTAAATTCGCAATATTTAACATTAACATAACGATAAATGTTTTACATTATGTGAACCATTACTTTGGTATAAATTCAAATTTTCGATATTGCGAATCACAGTCAATTTACCAATGCCGTCATTCTATAACTTTACACTAGGCTTAAATTTTTAAATATCTTTGTGAAATAAATTGATATAATTTAATTTTTGCAAGCAAAAAACAAGGTGCCAATATTTTTTCTTTGTAGAATATTATTTTTATAATTATTGATTATAATAAATAAATTAGGGCCAGGTCGGGTGGACAATTAATTTTTATTTTGGTTAGGCCAGGCTTTTTGGAATAAATAAAAAAAACTTGTTTGTGATAGGTCCGGGCTGCAAAAATTTCTTTTAAAAATCCCCCCCCCCCCCCATTTTATTGCCAATTACCAAAAAGAAATCACAATTCTTCAAATTTTTAGATTTCTTTTAATAAAAAATTAAAATGATTGAAGATTGATCTTTCTCTTATTATATCTCAGAATATTAAGTCTGCATATTTCTATTTTATGGTAACATGTATAATGATGTAATTGGTTTTTATATCCTATTGTTGAGACATTTGCATTTTCTTTTAAACAGTAAATATTTTAAATAATTTTTTGTATTTTTATGAGTTTAAACATTTTAAATATAACACCTAGGGGCTTTATATTTATTTTTTTTTCATATAAGGGATGTCGCAAAAGGATTTTTTAAAATAATAAATTTTGCAAGACAATAATTTAATAATTTTATTTGTGTAATTTTATTTGTATTGGATATCCTTTAATAATTCTAATAAACTTCAGAAAAAGTAAAATTCAACAGTATTATATAATAAATGAATAATGTTGGTGAAATTTTTTCATGAAAATTAATATTTTTGATTATAATAATCAAGGTTAGCAATTCATCACATGTGGATACTCTAAAAATGTTATATATAAATAAATGTGGTGATAAAATTTTCTAAATATGTAAAAAATGTTTATCAATTTTTTTATATATTTCCATCATGGGAAGAACTATGTAAAGGTTAATTTTATTAAAAATAAATAACTATTGTTATCACATTATTGATCTTTGATAGAATTTAGTAAATTTAGAAATTCTCGAATTCTTATATATTAATTGAACCCCTAATATCAAAACATTTTGAAATAGTAAAATAAGCACACAAAGAACTACTTCATTCTAATTTCAGATATAATAAATTTTATAATAAAATTAGCCTATTTAAGATGTGCAATATGTCATTAGAAAATTGTTGGAATAGGTTCCTCCCTTGCACAATAAATAAATTCTTTTCAATATTTAACTATCCCTTAGAATTCTTCCGAGAAAAATTAAACTTTAGATTTAATATAATTAAGATAATAATATTATTCTTTAAAAAAAATTGTGAAACACGACATCGTTAATTCGGAGACTGAGGAAAAATTCTAAGCGGCACAGGTGTTCTATTTTTTTTTTGAAGTACCCTACACCAGAAAATATATCCGAGATTCACATCAGAATGAATTGAAATAATGAAATGAATTATAATGTTATAGCAGTGAATAATTTCTTTTTGTTCAATTTATCATATTATAAATATATGTTCGCGTCGATTTATATTATATTCCAGCTTCTCTAGAAAACCTACTCTGCAATTTTAGAAAGTTTTTCTCAATAACCTTTGATCTTAATATAATTTATATTATTTTTTTCTGTTCATATATTTTTCATAGAAGTTATAAATGACTCAAAATTTAACTGGAAAATCGTCTGAAATTCATAGGGTAGGTATTCACTGTAAAATCATTAAATTTATAAAAATGTGCTCAAAAAATGATTTAAAGTTGAAAAAATAACATATTGATGGAAAAGTAAATTAATTACTAAATTGTTTCAGAAAATTATCTTACATAGAAAATCAATAACATTTTAAATAAATTATTTGTACTTTTGTTAGAAATTGTTCTAAGAAATGAACTGATTTTGGTTATAGTTCCAATAAATCTTAAAGATGGTTGCCAG
>NW_027051042.1:0-27677 GCF_954871325.1 Gordionus sp. m RMFG-2023 | reverse complement strand
CGCTCACATGGGGTTGAAGATTTCTGTATCGACAATATGTCCCTCGCCATTTAGATAACACGGCATTAGCAATATTTTACAAATAAATTGGTAAAAACTTTAGGCAAAAAGTCAAATTTATGATTTCTCAATCATCAAATGAAAGAGAAATATCAGGTTTGCCCGTCATTCTTGATGTGATGGGATTAACAGTTTATTATAATTGTATATGTTATGTGTTATATAAATTACCTTCTTCGTCCATCTCTATCATAAAAGAAATTTCTAAAGTAATGGTCTATTATGAGATAAATTAAAATGGAGTTTCAAAATTTGGCGCAATTTTCATTATTCCACTAGGAGATTTTATTAAATTGAAATAATTTCAAATAATTCCTAATAATAATATATGATTTATATATGATTATTTTCCAATTATATTAATACTATAAATTATTTTAGTCGAATAATCTCGAATAATTCGATCGAATAATAGATAAAAAATTATTCGACGAATAATATATTTTCCTTATTCGAATAATTGTGTTATTCGTATTCGTAAAATACGAATCGAATCGAATCAAATATCGAATAACAAATAATTCGTTTTAGGTATATACGATTGAATACATTCTATATTTATTTAAAAATGTTAAATTAAATCATTGAGTGGTTTTAAACGTAAAAAATAACATTCAAGATGATGTCAAATTAGCTCACATGACTTTAAAGGGTTAATTCATAAATAATAATGAAATGAAAAAAGGCTAATCCCTTTTAAGGTCAGTTGATTAAGGAAAATTATAAAATAATATCATTATAAGTTATGAAAATATATTAAAATATTAGGACAATTCATAAATGAATTTAAAAAATTTAAATATTGCTATTATCAACAAATCCAAATCCAAAATCATTATATCGTGAATTAAATTTGATATGACCATATGATAATTTAGTTATAATTTTTTAATCACAAATATAATTAAAATCGATTAATAATTAAATTACCCTTTTTTAAAATTGTTGGATTTCGGTTCGGAGCCTGAAAAAAATAGATTCGGGTTTTAATAAAATGCCCACTCAACCTGGTTTTGTTCGAAGCTCTGTTTTAATTACAAAAACCAAAATCTACTTTATATATATAAAAAACCTTGGAAATATTTTAATATTTAAAAAAAAATTAATTATTATTTTATTTTTATATATTTTAGTAAATCAAAGCGGAATTATCATAAATACATGTGGATGGGTTAAACAACAAGGATATTTAGCGATTACCCATGCTGCTCAAGCATTTGAAGGTTTGCGTGCTTTTGGTTTTGTTAAATGATTTATAATTTCGAATAGATATTTTATTATATATGAATCCTTTAGATGTCTCTATTAATAAATTGGATAATAAATACCTTTTTAAATTTATTTTTATCATTTAAAGTCGATCTCATAATAGTTTTGGACCAAGAACGAGTGTATAATGAACTCAAAAGGGATATGCCACCGTTTGTTAAAGTTACTTTATTACCCAAATCAGGAGGGGTAAATTATAACATTTTACAAAGATGTATATATATCAGAGACAGAGGTACCATTTGCACGGCCCGGCCAGGATTTTTTTAAAAAAATTTTTTTCTGCCCGGCCCGGGTTTTATATTTTCAGGCCCGCCTAGGATTTTTTAAAAATATATTATATTTATTTTTCATTTTTATAGCTAATAATGGCGATTTAAAAAAATTAAAATACGATCCATCCCGTGTACCTAAGCAGGGCTAAGGCCGGGCCTACAGGTCTGATATATATAATGAATTCCAAGACAAATCAACAATAAAAACACGATTTTCAACTCGACCCCCTCAAATTTTTCCATAATTTTTACAAGAGTTTGTATCTATTATAACTAAGAAAAAAATAAAATTTTAGCCTACAACTCCAAATAGCGGCTGACACATTTTGGAAAAAATTATCTCCCTTTAATTTTAAATATATTTAGATATAATTGAGCTAGAAGCGTCATTTAAAATTTTATATATGGCCTAATGGTAGGCCTTAAAAGTTATACACGATGTTAAATATTATTTATAAAAAATTTATGTTAAAAACCGGAAATGGTAAAATGAAATCAGTTTTTTTCTCTTAAATTTTTTATCTATAGATATAAAATTAATAAATAAATGTGCAAATTTTTAAGTATGCCGAGAACGGGTTTAGGAGATATGACATTTTAATCATTAGTGAATTCCAAATATTTTTAATAAATATTTGATAATCAATAATTGTAATATAAGTCAAAAGCTATAAATATTTTAGGTTTAATATTTAAAAGAATAGTTATTTATAATCTGGGAATTATTATTTTTTTTTGGGGGGGGGGGGGCTTTGATTAACTTATTTATTCTCTCATCAAAATGACTAAAAATTACAAATGAATTTTTTGATATAATTTATTGAAGACAAAATTTAATTTTTATATATTGTATATTTAATAATTTCCACAATATAATTTAACCTTAAGTTAATTTTCCCTAAGTGGCCAAAAATTTTTGTATTCCGGCTTTTGAACAAGATATTTTTTCATATCATCATCTTTTACATATGCGTAATTAATTCCAGTGATATTTGATTTATAAAAATTAAATAAATCTAAGGTGTTTAATATATGATTTTCATATGTACGCTGAAGGTAACTTTTTCTGCTAACCTTTTAATAATATTTGCCATGGGCTATTATGAAAAAATGTCATTCCGCTTTGATTCGAAATTCAAGTTCATAATGGCTTAGATTATGAATTTTATTCATATATTGATAACTACACTATCAGGAAAAAAACATTTTTGATAAATTTTTGTTTTAAAAAACCAATTATTTTACTCTAGAAAAAAAGAATTGGTCTTAAATCTTCAAATTTATTAAACTCACTTTTACATCAATATGAGTTTTTTAAAAATTAGAATATAATTTCTTATGATAACATAAAATTAGTATTTCCTTCAATTGGTTCTCTCTAGTATTGTTAAAAAGTCTGATTTGGGTCGATTTTTCAAAACGGCTCAATTAAGATTTTAGCTAAAATAATATTATGTAAGCATAGAGATTTGGCAAATGGATGTCCAAGCATTTCTTACAGCTATGAGCAAAATATGATATTTTGGAAATAATCTTAATCTGGCCGTTTTTTAAAATCGACCTCAATCGGGCTTTTTACTACACTAGTTCTCTCTTTTAACCTTTATTGATATAAAACAGTTTTTACCAGGCATCATACGACTCTTTTAATCGGAACTATGAAGTTTTCGAAAATATTTATAAAATAGTCAAAACACACTTCCAGCTTTTAGAATATTTATATTGGATAAAACACCCTTTCCTTTGATCAATTTTTTTGCTATCCTTACCATGGATTAAGTCGTAAAAAATTCTTTTTGTTTTTAGAATGTGTTGTTTCAAATTTATTTTTCAATTGCATAATTATTTCACATTCATCGTTAATATTAATTTTTCAAAACATATTCCATAATTTTTTATGTCAGATAATGCAAATATTATCTTTAATGATTTATTCTGGTTAATCCAAGGATGTACATTTCTTAGGCCTTCACATCATATATGTTTATCCAAAATGTGCGAATTTTAGAAACGAAGTAAATTACATATAATAGTCCCCCTCCCACCTTTTTTAATCTTTTATTTAAATCAAAGACCTTCATGCCTTGCCCTAAGACCGGTTACAGTCGTGCTCAATTTTAATTTTTTTAAATATACCTTGGCCAGAAGAATGTTAACCCAGGTCGGGCCAGGCCTAGAAATTTTTTTTTAGAAATACCTGGGCCGGGCTGTATATTTTAAATCGCCATTATTATCTATAAAAATTAAAAGTAAATAATATATATTTTAAATTTTTTTAAAAAAAACCCAGGCCGGGCTATGCAAAGTGGTACCTTTGCAGGTCTCTGATTTAATTACATAAATATTTAAAAAATTTTAGCTTAAATATATCCCAATTAATGATTTTTCAAATATTTATTACGAATTTTTACAATTGACTAATGATTAAAATGCCATATATTCTAAACCTAAACTTGAGCCAACTTAAAAATTTGCATATTTAAAATTTAAGAGAAAAAATATACCAATTTAATTTTATGACCATTTCCGGTTTTTGACATTAAATTTTTTTAACATTATTAACTTTTAAGGCACCATTATAGTGCGCACAAATTGAGCATTTGCGTTTGCAGTACATTTTTTAACGTAATGCATCTGTGTTTAAATTGAAAGCAGTACGTTTTTTCTTTGTTTAAAATTGAATCGTGATTTTATTTTTATTAAAATATGGACATATTAAGTTTACAAGATAAGCAAATTATTGCTTTATATTTAATTATTAAAAAACCAAAATCTACTAAGACGAGAAGGAAGACTACTAAAATATTCATGGATAGAAATTTATTCAAAGATTTTTTAAATTCATAAATGATTTTTAATGTATAGTATTTAAAAAAATCTACACACATTTGTAAATTTATTTATTTATCCTACCTTAATATATTTATAATAATCTATATATTTAAATAAAAATGCTAAATAAATTTATAAAAGTTTGTTTATTTATATATATTCACCTTAAATAGAATAAGATATCTATTATATAAAAATAAATAGATTAACAAATAATGCAGATAGAAAAATTTTAAATATATTTTTCTTTCTTTAAGAATAAAAATGATCACTAGAACATGTAAGAGAGTATTAAATGTCTTATTAAAATAATACAATTTTATTTCATTTAATTTATTATATTTACATAAGGTGATGTCAAAATAAAATATTGGCTCAATAAACCATAAAAGTTATCTATATAAAAGGTCAATATCTTAAAATTACAAACACTATTATTTTTTTTACATATTCTGAAGATAATATTGGCTAAATTATGGTTAAAAAAAATGCAAGGATACATTAGATTTATACTTATCCTAGCTTGTAATCTTTTTAAAATATAGTGGTATTTTTTAGATTAAAAAAATATGTAAATGAATTAAAATCCTAGAAAGGCTTCAAATTTAGATCTCTAAATAATTATTGTTTCAAAATTTATAATATATATACACACTACTACATCTTAATAGCTCCCAAATTTTAGCTTATATTTTTTTCAAAAATGGACACTATAATATAGAATATTACTTTATTATAAATATATAAAAAAAAAATATTTACAATACAAAAATATTTAAGATATTATATCATTAAATAAAGATAAAGGTGTATCATTTGAAGGTGTTTCTGTTGAAGTAGATATTTCAACATTAGTTTGATATTTAGATTGCAACATCAAACTATGATACAATCTTGATGTCTCACTTTTGAAGAGGTATCTATTATTATGGTCCATGCTTTCTAAGCCTGCTTCCATTGATAGTAGATACAATCTAAAATTATATTAAATTTATAGATAAAAATATATATTTTACTGGCTCTCGGATGGCACCTTTTCCTAAAGAGCCAAGAGCCTTTCCTCCACAAGTCTATTTACTTTTGACCCACTGGGCTATAAATATAAATGAATAAATTATATAAAATATCATTTAATATATTCTAAAATTATATAAATATAAATTTATATATTCTAAATGTTATAATATCAATTAATATATGAGATAAATTTATACTTACATTTTTGTATCCATTTAAATTTTCCCGCAAAAATAAAAAAGCACAAAAAAATCAAACCAGATTGCTTTTTTTTTAACGCTTGCCGTAAAAAAATCCAATTTGCACAATACCATTTAAAATGCATTATTAGATTTTAAAACGGAGCGTTGCAACGCTCAATTTGTAAGCACTATTAGGCTTTATAAATAAATTTATATGACGCTTCTAGCTCAAATATATAGAAAGATATTAAAAATTAAAATGAGTGCATTTTGGACAAAATGTCACATTTTTTTGACCTTAAGAGGCCCATATGTCAGCAGCTGTTTGGAGTTGGAGGCTAAAATTTTATTTTTTTCTTGGTTATAATAAATGCAAACTCTAGTAAAAATTTTAGAAAAATTTGAGGGCGTCGGATTGAAACTCATTGATTTGTTATGGAATTCACCATATACATGTTACTGGCAATGCCGGTAATCAGGCAATGCGTTTATTAACTTAGTCAAGCTATATTTTACGCATACTTAAATAAATTCCGGCAATTTAATGACTTTATTTTAAATTTGAAAAATGAAATTTTGTTGTAAATATATTCCAATAGTAAAATACCTATCCTTTAAATTTTAGACAATTTTGCCATGAATCTTTAAGTAATTTTTTAATTTATATATTGACTATGATGCACATGTTGGCTAATTTCTAATATTACCGGTGATGGTAACATACGTTAAAATTTCCAAAAACCCATTTGCTAAAATTTTAAATAATTGTTTTAATTAACGATTTTTAAGTTTTTTTAAAAATTATACATTTCATAATTGCATAAAAATAGTAACTAATTAAATATTTAAAGATAACATTATATAAATATATCAATAATTCTTTGACCTTTCATAATTTACTATAAATTGATTCCTTCCAGATCGTAAGCCGAACCAAAACTTACAGAAGTCAATGCAGAGATAAAAGGATCAAGGAATATTTTTATGGTCATAGCCATTACAACAGTTCTATCTCCTCACTTCTCCTTAACGATAGGAAATTTTTTCCTCACTCTTTTGAAGTTCGGTTTGACGAAGTTAAACTTTACCGGATAGGCAACAAGCAAAATGAAATATTACCCGATTCTTGTCTACCTCTTGGGGTTAAAGTCAAGGATCAAAATATGTCCCTTTTTCTTACTAAACCCAGTTAATTAATTTCACGTTAAATTAAAGAAATTTATTTATTTAACCAATAATATTTAAAATATCATTTGTGGAATCAAAATTATAGCTAATTTATTTAAATATCAATTCTTTTAATATTTCATAGTCAATTTTTTTAAAATCTAATTTTTTATACGATTATCTATAACTAATCTATATAATTTTATAATTCCATTAGATTTTAATATCCAAATTAGTATTGATTAAATAGATTAGTACTTTAAAATAAACTTTATTTTTTCTTTAAATAAAGGTTTCGATTTACTACATCATATAGCTTCCTTAAGCATGGCTCAAACAGATTCCGAAGAAGATATTTTAAATGCAAATGTTGCTGGTTTCATATGCATGTAACAATTCCTTTTTTAAAGATAATTTTTATTAATTTAATATACTGTTTTTAGTAGTCGAATATCATAATTTTAGGCAATATATGAAATCGGGGCCGATATCGGATCAGATTGGTAAAATATTTATGGATCAGCACAGACCAATTAATTATAAATGATAATATTGATTTTCAATAAATGTACAACATTATTATTTTTTGTATCGGCTTTAATAGGTTTGGATATCGGTATTCGCTAAAAAGGTGGTATTGGTGAATCTTTTTAATAAACTAAATATCGTTTTAAAATAATTTTCTTCAATGGTATAATCGATGTCTTACCTTTAAAAATATCATTATATATACTTATATAAATATTAATTGACGTTTAGTTTAAGAAACTTCTGTTATGATATTTTTAAAAATAAAAAACTCTTATTTAATATAAAGCTGGACCTAATCCTAACTTTAAACTTAGCGAGATATACTTAGTAAAATTCCTAAATCTTCCATGAATGAAAACATAAAAATATGAAATCGAAAATAATTGTCCTTATTTTTTTTTTAAAATAACAGTTGGAGATGATCCTTTTTTTTGAAGTTACGTATAAAAGATCTTGATATACCTACCGAGACCGGTAGACACTAGTTTTCAGGCCTGGCCCAAATACTAGCCTGCTGATATCGGCTTTATATAATAATCATGCCAATACCATTTAATCATATATTTAAATTAATTAATTCCTTTTTTTAAAAATATTATTTAAAAGTACGGATATTAAAATGGACAAAGAAACTATGACGATCTTATCACCGCAATCTAGACCGTTACCATATAACACTTTATTATTAAGCCAAATACAGTTTATTGATTACACATAATGTTCTCAATTTAAATATTATTATTTAATTTTATATTATACTAATAGTTTGTAAAAGATTTAAAAAATTTTTATGATTATATTTTCAATAAACAATTAATGATATAGATATGTAAAGTAAGTGTAATTTTATTTTTTGATCTTGATTATGCAAATTTTTGTGTAATTCTAAAATAAAAAAGGGGAAGGAAAGAGCAATGTTGTTAAACCCTAATTTCAAAAGTAGAGCGTTACTGTTATCGTTATTTTTCAAAAAAGGCAGCACGCTACCACTACTTAAAAAAATAGCGGGCCATTAGCTACCATTTTGAAAATAGCTAGGTTACTTTAAATTAATTATGTTGTTACTTATAAAATGTAGATTGGTTAGGTCGTTATTTGTAATTGAAGGATTTTTTAGTATGCAAATTTTAATTGTTAAATTTATTGTGATATTATAAATGTTTAAATAGGTAAATTAGTAACTTTTCACGTTTGTATTAAACAAAATAAAATTACAGTTTTAATTTTTTTTAATTGCTGTTCTTTTGTATAATATATTAATTTTAAAATCCTTTAGATTCTTAATTCATAACCTGTGTCATAATATAACAGTGGTGCCGAATTATATACGTGCTATTAAAACTTCAGTCTAATTAACGAAATAGGAAATTCTGAAAAAAGGGGAGAAGAGATAGATGAAATGACGATAGACCTTACGACAAAAGAATAAGATCAATCAATATAAATAAACAAGAGAATCAATATCTGGGCAAATGGTTAGAAGGAAAGAAAAGCAAATTTTTGAAACTATAGTTAGAAAACGCATGATAAAGAAAAAAGTATAGAATTAATCGTTTTAGTTACAAGAGATTGTTATCATGATTAGAGATCGTTATCGTTATCTCTACAGGAAATCATTATAGTGCTAGAGATCGTTATAGCTAAAAGAGATATACAAATATCGGTATCGTTACAAGAGATATATATCGTTGCAAGAGAACGTTATCGTTATAAAAGATCTTTTTCGTTTATCATGATCGTGACAAGAAATCGTATGATTATGATTATAGAAGACATTATCATAGATCATTAGAAGCCACAAATAATAGACAAGACTAGAAAAAAGCGAAATCATTTAAAAATTTATTTCAATAAAGTTAATGTTATAAAAGAATTTAAATAAAAATGACTTAAATTAATATAATAAAATAATTTTCTTATGATTAATATCTGCCGATAAAAAATATTTGTACCAGAAGATAAAGTTTTAATCATAATAATAAATGATAAATTATCAATCAAGGGTGGCTGAACTTTATCAATTATAAAAGTGACAATGTCTTTATCAGTCATTTTCTGAGAAACATCTGAATATGTACCAAATTAAAGAATGTGGTTTGAATAAAAATTTTTTTGGTGTCGTTACTTCTATACCAAAATTATTCAGATATTTTTCTATCTCCATGAAATGGTTGGCACAAACATTCTTAAAAGTAAAAACTATCAAAATGTAAAAACAAATTATACCTTAAGGAACTGCTAGGAGATGATGTAATTTTCTTCAAATTTAGTTTTTCCATTAAGTTGAAATAATTTTCAAATGAAAAAGGAAATTGATAATATTGCTACCAAGAATATCATCTTCTAGTTTCATTCCGTTAATATTATCTGTGTATGACTCACTTAAATTTATATTCATTTACCTAGGCATTTAAAAATATTTCGAAAATATAAATATCACCCCAACAAATGATTCAGCCGATTTCTTTCAAAATCTGCCGATCCAAAGCATTCACTCATTTTCAGGATGACATGTTCCTTTTTTTGGTTTTTGTAATTTAAAGTTATATTATATATATATGTTTATAATTTTTTATAGTTTTAATAGTTTTTATGCGCTCATTTTAAATTAAAATTTTAAATTCAAAAAAAAAATTTCAAAATTTGATAATAAAATTTCGTGTTTATAATTGTATTCATCAAATTTTTTAAAAAGTAGGGCACTACTTGATTACTTTCTAAAAAGTAGAGCTCGAACACAATTGCTATTTGGTAAACAAAAAAGGTAGCACACTACTTTAACAACTCTGAGAAAGAGATATTAATAAATTGGTCTAAGAAACCTCGAAAAATAAAGTTTATTTAAAAGCTAATATAAAAAAAGTATTAATATCGAATCTAAATAATGATTACAGATACAATAAAAAATGCAAAATATATTTGGCCAACACAACTCTTTCAGCAAGGATTTTCATAATTGGATTAACATGTTCATATTTTTGAAAAAATAATTGAAATGCTATAATAATATGATAAAAATATTGTTAATTTATAATTATAAATTTTTAACCAAAAAATGTTTGTTTAGTTTTTAGGATTATACTGGTCAATACCACACATTTTTAATTTACTTCCTTTTTTAAGTCAAAAACACAAATATATATTAAATATAGCAAAAAATATAAATATTAAATAATAATTATTTCTCCATGTAATAAAAAATTGCATTATTATTGATTAAGTTTTTTTAATATAAATTCAAAATTAAATGATATTCTTCAGTATTAATGATTCTTTTTCTGTCAGTCCTATTTTTTCCCTTGAATTAGCTATATTATGTATTATAATACGAGTTAAAAATTAAATTATACTTCTGTATAAATGTTTAATATTGTGTTAAATTTTTAAATTTATATAATAAATAAAGGAAAGTCAACTCAACCTACTTTAAAATATTTTTTTCAATAACAAAAAATATATTTCCCTTATTTTATTATCAATGTTCTCTTATGCATTTGGAATTACGCGGATGTATATTTTTTTAAATTCTGGTAGCTAAACCTAATACGATTTTTATCGATGAAATATAGAAATTCGAAAAATATCTTTTTAATATAATTAATGCAAAGAATTATAAAAAAACTAATATGTTTAAAAAAAAATTGGCTACGAAATAATCCCATAAAAATAAAAAATCTCAGGGATGCGAACCCGACAAAATTTTAGACCGGGTTCGGTTCGGGTTCGGTTCGGGGTATAAAAAAAAGAGTTGGGTTCGGTTCGGGTTCGGTTCAGGGAAATATTTTTGAACCCGGGTTTGGTTCGGGTTCGGTTCGGGTTCAAGAATTTTTGAGTTGATAAAAAAAATTCTATATTTAAATCATAATAAAAAACTAGACATAAATTTGATATAAAAAATAAATTTTTTATTTTATTTATAGGCAAATATAGTTAAAAATACAAAGCATATAGTCATGTATCAATTTTAAAAATTTTATTTAGACGTATTAGCATAATATCTTCCAAGAGTTGTTCACTCATCCTCGATCTATGTGGTGAAAGAATGAATTTCAAATGTGAAAAAGATCTTTCAACGCTAACCTATGTTAAATGTATTTATATGTGAAAATATGAAAAATTAACTTGGGTTGCAGGAACAGCAAATAAGATTATAGATAAAATATATAATTCAGGGTGTTCCAGCTTAGCAGACTCCCAAAAATGCAAAATATTTTCCTTCTTATCTAATCTTATATAATCGCTAAATCCAGTAATTATTGTTCCAATACTTTTCTCAGCAATCGTTGGCCCTCTTTTAAGTATTTTCTCCTGCCTTTCTTTAAGTTGTATCAATTTCTCTAAATCATCTTCTTGTTCAATAACTTCATCGGAACTAATATCATCAGATAAAATTGGCGTTGTTAAGCTTTTAATTCGTCTCCATAAATTGACAAGATGTTTTTTCGCACAAATCTTATCATCATCACTAAGTAATACCTGTAATATTTAAGGATTTATATTGTTTATATTTAAATATTTCATAAAATAACAATTTTAATATAAATCTAAAATAATTAATTTACTAAGCTTTTAATTAACCTTGTATCTTGGGCCCAGGTATATGGCAGCTAAGAGAATTTCGTTCTTTATAAACCTTTCTTCTCTGTTCTTAAGACAAGAATATAGTAATTGAGCAAAATGGTTTGGATTTTTTTCCAGTTCGATGCAGCATCTTAACCATGCTGCATAAAAATCTGTCAGTGTTAACTGTTCAGATTGGAATTGTTTGGTTGCGATTTTTAGCGGTTTTAAAATTTCAACAATCGTTATTATCTCTTTCCAATCTTCAGTCAATAAATAATCAGATTGCTCTGTAAAAAAATCTTCGATATTGGGTTTTAGTAAAATCAGCCTTTCTAACATATCATGGGTTGAATGCCATCTGTGGCAATCTAACACAGGCTTAGGGAGTTTCATATTTTTTAATAACTTTTGGTAAGTGGGATGTCTTAATTTTAAATTTAGGCTCCTAGCTTTTGCAATGGTTTCCACAATAGGTGATAATTTTATAGCATCTTGAAGTGCCAGCTGAAGTGTGTGCACACCGTACACTATAAATCGGATAGGATATAATAGTTGATAAAAAAGTATTTTGTATATCATCAATATCATATTTATATACATTTACATCCATATTTTCCTCATCTGCTGATTCACTCCTTATATCATAATCAGTTTCAGGTTGCAGGAGCTTTATAGCTCTTAAAAAATTACAACCATTATCAGAAGTAATTGTGTATATTTGTTGAATATTAATTTTAAATTTTAGTAAAGTTTTTAATATATTCTCTTTTATATATTCTCCTGTACATCTCTCTTTCAGCTCTACAATTCCAAGAGTCCTCAAATTTATAATGGACTTTGATATAAATTGAATATTTACACCAAGAATTGACCTATCTAGTCGTTGAACTGCATCAACTTTTAAACTTATTAATTTTCCTTCTACCTCTCTCGATATTTTGTCTCTAATTGATTGGGCTGTTTTATTAATAGTTCTGGATAAATTTTCTTTGTTTATAACTAAATTGAGCCCAGATAGGAGTGGATTTATAATTCTTTGAAATCCCGAATCTTCAATAATTGATAAAGGCCGGCCATTTACAGTAACAAGTTCTAGTATAGAACTCATCAAATCATTAGATGATATATTTATACTTATATGCTTTTTTGGAAAAAAGGTTTCTATATTAATTTTAGGTTTTTTTGCCAATAACAATTCCTGATATTTGGTTTTTTCATTTAAATAATTTAAATATTCATTGTTGTGATTTCTTTCCAGGTGTCTTTCTAAATTTGACAAGTGATTACCAGACATTTTTACTTTGCAATATAAACATATTGATTTTTTTTCTATTTTATTAAGGGTAAAATGCTTATCAAATATGACTTTATCTTTAATCTTAAATCTATAAAAAGAGAACAATTTTTTTAAATAGCAATGATTTCAGAATTAAAAAAGAGATATTTATAAATTTAATTTCATTTATAATATGCACTTCATTAATATCTTGTAAAAATTAAACTAAACCAAAAATAAATGATTAGCATATATAAATTTTAAAATCATTTTAATAAGTTCACAAAAACTGCCCTACATTTAACAATTTTTAAGTTAGATGTTTAGAATTTTTTAAATTAACAATATAATAATTTTTACTTTGATTTGTTAACCATTTTCTTCTAATTAATAATCTTTAAGAATAATAAGATAAAAATTTAAAAATAAATGGCGTAAATTAATTCAATTGTTTAAAATTTTTTAACACTCCAATAGGAATCGAGAATAAATTTAAAAATGGCATAAATGAATTAAATTGTTTAAAATTTATTAAGACTTCATTTAATTGGAAATTTGAAAATATAATATTTGTATTTACATATATTAATATATGATTTTAAATAATACACTGAACCCGATTGAACCCGGGTTCAAATAAAATTCTTGGGTTCGGTTCGGGGTTTTGGAAATTTTATAAATGGGGTTCAGGTTCGGTTCGGGTTCAGAGTTTTTTTCTAAAAACCCGGGTTCACTTCTCCGGGTTCGGGTTCGGTTCGAATCCCTGAAAAATCTTGTAACCATGGTTGCTCGCAGCCTTGACCCGTCCTTCAAAATTAGTAAACGAAAATTATGTATAATATAATATTTATATTATAAATTTAAAAATTTTTTAAAATATTTGAGCTTGCCTCTTAAAATATAAATATATGTTTATAAGATATTTACGTTTTATTTTGAAATTTATTTTAATATACTTACATTTTCTAAATCCTGAATACCTATTGTATATTATATCTTTTTGATAATTTTTTCCGTTTCGAATTTAAATAAAAATTTATCATATTTTATTAGCCTAATTTAGTTTATTTTTTGGCTGAGAAGGTTTCCAATTGACATACAATCTTATATTTTCTTTTTATTTAGAATTATGATAATATTAATAATGTTTGTTTTACAATTTTTGATTAACCTAATTAACTAAATTTTTTTTGAATAAGATAAAATAATTTTATAGTCTCGAATTATTTTTTAACCAAAAAATCTACTAGAGTTAAAAAATTTCCTATCCCCTCCGGCAATAATCGGGAGTTTTTGTTTGGTTAAAAATATATAATATAGAGGTCTGCAATGGGTGGGGTTTAACCCGTTTGCTTGCCCGTGGTTTTTTAAAACCAAAGGACAAAGAACAATAATATGATTAAAAATTTAAAATTTAAACAATTTTTTTTTGAGAACACTCATACAAAATATTTTATATAGATTTAATTAAATGAAAAATGGCCTGTTGAGCTGTTTTCATTTAGTAAAAAAAAATTCTAATTTTTAAGAGATATTTTTGTTTTTTAAAATATACTTTTTTCCCTCCAAGCTGCTAAATCAATGTCAGGCAAGTCTTTACACGTTAATAATGGGTTACTTAAAAAGACATGATATATCATCTTATTAATTTTATTAACTTTACTTGAAGCTAGGTTTTCTGAAGACGTTCTGTTGAATTATAGTTATGCTATCTGAATTTTGACATAAAACTTTCGCCAATGATACTTTCCTTAATTCTTGTAATTGATCTATATTATAAAAGAATAGAATGTATAAATTATAATTACTACTTATTGATATATTATTATAATACTGGCAAAATGATCATTCTAAGATCACTATATATTCTGTTTAAAACAAATTAACGAGCGAATTAATATATGAATGCATATTAAAAGATAATAATTATCAATGATAATTATATTTTTACCTATAAATATTTATTACTCATCAGAGATAAAAACCCAATAAGTAGCTAGTTATGAATGTTTTGAATAAACGCCTATCTTAAAAAGGGGCAACAAACCTTTCTTCAGCGCGAAAATACAGACTTAAGATTTTTACCACCAAGTCACTTTATGGAATTAGAGGATCCTATTATAAGTGCTCGTAGTGAAATTACAGAATACTTCAAAAAAACATCTCAAAAGGCCACCCCTCATTGGACTTGATAAGATAATCTTAATTATACTAGTATTTTATGAATTCTCTTTCATAATTGCCTGGCTACACGGAAGCCGCAGAAATTATTGTATTAGAGCTTAAAGAAATTATGGGAAATAACGATGAGGAATTTTACAAATTATTTGAGTCGAGTTGAAAACATAAATTGTGATGAGTGAACAAATATCTTTAAAGTTGCCTAGCCCACTTGGACAGTATAGGTATGATAGTTAAAAAATATAGATTTTTTTTAAGGCAATACTTTATATTTTTGTAGAGATAAAAGACTTAATCTTCTTGATAATGAAGTTTTTTAAATGATCTGCACATCTATACAATTTTATAAAATAATTTTTACACAAATAGAGGAAGTCGAAATAGACAATCAAACTCATCTGAGTTCCTCAAGCATTTATTCATATAAGGGAAATCTCTTACGGAATGAAATTATAGAGATTGAACAATTTATAAAGAAAATCGGGAATTTTTTTTGTGGCTGGGACATCATTTCCCTACTCATATACTTGACCCAAGATATTGCGGATTTAATTTTAAAAACAATGAAGTTGTTGATAAAGGATTAAAGTTATGAACATTTTTAGATGTTGGGAGATAAATGACAAATTTGATTTTAGAGATCTGGAATCGTTTCAAACGAAGATAACAAAATTAAATAATTGAAATTATATAAAATTTGTTTAGATAACATATTAATAGTCTATTTATTTTTGAAAAACATGAAAAAAATCAATATTGACCTGTTAAATAATTTTTTAATTAAAATTTCCCGTTGTGTTATTTTCCATTTTTTCCATAAATTTCATTCCCTCAATTATAGTTTCCCGGGAAATGTGCATCTTTATGAATGAATTAACCTTTCTAATAGTAATTAACTATACAGGGATTTGATTTTACATCAAATACTAATGAAATCATTGAAAATGAGCTCAATCGGAGATTGCATATATTTAATTCATAATAGCTTGCCAGTTTTATATGCTCAATAAATGATTAATTTTTATATAATTTTATGCACTTATTTATTTTATAGTGTAGTAGTTCCATTTTTAGCCTATTCCAAAAACGGCAAATACGAGTTTTTAGCCAAAACATCAGAACATTTTTGTGCCTAAATTTTAGATAATTTTACATAGTGATTCGGTCCCGTACGGTCCTTTTTTCAAAAATAAGGCCATACCTATGGACCAGGTCAAGTGAGATCAGACCGTGGGATCATCGGTCCGGTCCCATCTAAAAATTGTTTTTTATTAAGCTATAAAATATTTATTCTGCATTAAATTTATTAAAAATGTAAAATGTTAAATTACCAATATTTTAATTATATCATCAAATCATTTTTTATTATATTATACAATACAAATGCCTAATATTTCAAAAGAATATTAAACTAATATAAATTTATTGGATATAATTTAAATCAATTTGATTTGCTTATTTAATTAGTTTTTTGTAGATATTTGGTTATAAAATAAAACTGATTTATATATATCTTCTAAAAAATCAAAAATTATTCCATTTCTTATCCATGATTCAAGTGTCATTAGAGATTGAACCATCTTTGGATTCATTCTATTTAGCTTTTTTGTTATTTTATCACTAGCTTTGGAAAATATCGTTCACATGCTAGTGATGTAGCCTGCTGTGGGAAAAGTCCATTACTATTTTGGCCAGAATTGGAAATCGATATTGATTCCCTTCCCACCAATCTAGTATTTTAGAATTAATTGGATATAAAATATCAGATAAATAGCTTTGGATTTCATTTATATTATCTTTCTCAGCTTTCTCTGATGTCCCAATATCTGTGAGCTTATCCCTGGCTATTCCTTAAATAATAATGATCAATAAAATAAATAAATAAAAATATTATACTACTTACCCTTATAAATTAAATTACTTGATGGATGAATTGAATGAAACGGATGAATATAAAAAGTAAACGATGAATGAGATATTAAAAAGTTTTAGGCATTAAATAATCATGTTTTTTGTGTTCTTGCACATGTGCATTAACTAAAAAACAGTTCATAGTTAACTTTTAGTTTCTTTAATCGGTCTGACCGGACCTGACTATTGGGCCGTGTTTCCGGACCGGGTCGTCCCGTTGGACTCAAAAGTCAGATAAGACCAAACTGAACGGATTGGACCACTGTAAACACTTATTTTATACATTATTTAGGTATTCAAAATTGCCAATTATATATAGTCGCTAGTTCTGATAGATTTTAGATGTTCAATAATGACTCCAAGAATTTTAGAATTTTTTTTAAGATATAAAAAATTGTCTCTCCTCAAAAAAAATTCTAACAGATCTGACACTAGTAAGGGAGACCGGGGCTATCCAACAGGTGGGGTAAAAAGGCAAAACTAACTTTTTTTTTCTTTATAGGACTAATTGTTTCAAATTTGGTGAAAAGATGTACATCTATAAATACTATCTACATATGTTCATTTAATAAGGGAAGCTCCTTATTCAAAAATATATATCAAAAACGATTTTTTAGCCAATTTTCAACAACCTTTCTTTTGTATTTTTTTTTTAGGAAAATATACTTCTTCAAATTGTTATCTATCATATTACCCAAGATCTAAGCTAAGGATTAATTGGCCCGAAGTTACTAGTTCATCTATAAAGGTTTCTATAACCATTTAGGTCAACACTATCCACGGGGCTAAACGTCAGGGGATAAAATGGCAAATAAAAGAATTAAATTGGATAAAATTTTTTTTATTAAATTCAAAAATGATAAAAATAAAACACAAATTGGAATTGTGTAATGTGCAGCAAAAGTTATAATCATAATAAAAATAACGCGAAGACTGGATAGAGTGTACCAAATGTCCTGATTGGGTATAAGTTGTGGTAGGCATGTTCCATTTTATATGTGCCCATATTGTAAAGATTAATTTTTTAAAAAATATTCATAATTTTTAAAATTGATAATTATAACAATAAAAATGAAAAATTTTATGTTTAAATTTAATATTTGCCATCTTACCCCGGATAGGCTTGCCATTTTACTTAGGGTCGTTGGTAAATAGTAAAAAGCACTACTTTTACTTATCCTCAAATAATACGTACAGTGTAATAAATAGAAAACCCCGTTTTCTTATATTTTATAATCTAGCCAATGATATAATTAGTTTTATCCTCTAAAATGAAATTAAAATGTTATCGTAAAAGAGCAAAACACTTGCCGTGTAGCCCCGATATTCCCTACATTAGTTTATTTTATCTTTAAAATAATCATCAAACCAGGAAGGAAAGCGTGTTCGATTACATCACTACGATTAGCATTTTCATACCAGAATCTATCTCCAAATCGTAGTCTGAAAAATTGATCCCCTAAAAGGCAAGCAAATGTCGGGCCTATTTCAGCGTCTTCCGCATGATATTCGGAGATGCCACCGGGGAATAAATCTACATCATCAACATCACTAAAAGTATTGACATGTAAACATAATATGTATAATAAGTTAGACTTATATAGGGCTCTCATTCTTTCAACCACATCTGAAGGCATAGCCTCTTTCATGTCATCCCAATTGATAAATCTCTTTAAACCACAAATATCACGAAATTCATTATAAGCAGGTATTCCATGATCTCTTCCTCGGTGTATGTTTAATGCTAGAAGGTCCATACCTATGAAAGTAAGTTGGTGTTATATAGGTTTATAAAATTATTATTTGTTTATACCGTATCCTTTGCTCTCATGTTGAAATAAGTGTTCATTTATATCTTCAGCAAAATTGTGATCAATTGTATTGGCAGACTGACGAACTAAACCCCTTAAAAGAGGATCTATTCCTTCTGGAAATTCTGATAAATATACAGTCCTCGGTGATCTTAATGTATTTTTAAGTGGCACTGAAGAGTGAAAAATTCCTAAATATCCAATCCTATGGAATTCGTTGCTAAATTTATATAGATTTGATAAATATTAATTTCTTGCTATTGAAATAAATGTTCTTATGTTATAAATGCAAAAAAAGTGAAATAGGTGAAAATTACATCTACTCTTTCTATTCATATAATGGGGAAATAACATGATCTAGCTATTTCTTTTATCATCAATAAGGATCCAGAATGGCTCACTGTATCTGCGATGCAATAATTTTAATAATATTTGTATTTCAAATGTGAATACTATTATAATGACATTTCCATAAATTCAAATTTTAAATAAGCTTTTATAATTCACAAATATTATGCTTTCAAAATATATATTTTGTTAATTTTATTGTTATTACTTAATTTTTGATGGCATTTAACACATTATACTCAAGGTCAAATGTAGTGCGCCAACCTTAACTTGTTTCATTGAATATAATAATTGGGATAAATATAGAATTATATAAATCTTATCTTTAACTTTTTGTTATTAGCCATTTTTAAATTAAATTTGAATCTATTTATAGGCCACCCTTCTGACAAATATTATTATTACTAATACTTAGACCTGTGCGCCGATAAAACTATCGACGGCCGGCGCAATTTTCAAAAATCTAATCGACGACCGGCGGATGGCCGATTTTTAGCTTCCGTCAACAAAATCTCGATTTCGTAATTTTATAATTATCATGTATAAAAATTATTTTATTTAGTTTTTCGGGACATAATGATGATCTCCTTGAATTTAACGTCAATACAGCGGTAAAGAAAACTCTTTCACTAGGTGTGCTAGTCGCCGAAATGCAAAGAATTTTTTGGCGAGCCTGGAAAGATTGGGAAGTTCACTCTTCTTTTCTTTCCAAAAATTTAGAACGTCCACATCTTGTGAATGTCGTTTTCCAAAAAAATTGTGGCATTCATTCTAAGTCACTTAACTTGGAATCATAATTTATGTTTGTTGAATATGTGCCAATTTTGTCAAATTACTTGAATTTAATAATTCCTCTTGATCCTCATTAGCTATATTTACTACCTGATTATCATCATTCTCTATAAGTTTAAGATGCTTTATTATAAATTCTGAAGCTGAGTAATTTTGCTCTATTAAATATTTTGACACAATTGTCAATTTTTGAAATCTTGGATCTAAAAGAGAAGCCAATACCTAGATAATTTTAAATAAAAAATAAAAGAATATATACATATATATTATTACTTGCAGATTACAAACCGGAAATCGTAACGCAAGTTTATTTAGCATATTTTCCTTAAGTGAAATGATTTCAGAACTATCACTATCATTTACTATTAAATGTGTTTCAATTTCACTTCTAAAAGTAACGCCAAGTTTAAAGTAGGCCCTTATGTACTGATAGAAATTCGACAGTTTCTTTAAATTTTGAAAGAAATGCTAATAGTTCTTCTACCAGATCAGAATTATAGTTTGATAATTTGAGAAAGTGCTTCCCAATTCTTTTCAAAACATTAGTAATTAAATTCTTATTTAATCCAGATATGCTTTCTAGCATAATTAATATATTATGCCAACGTGTTGGGACATTTAATTTTAAGGTTTTCATATGCGTGGAATTATTGTTATTATCACTGGAATTGCCAATTTAAAAACGGGTATCTGGGTATAGATCAGTGCTGTCAAGATCTAACATGTCTGATGTTAAATCTATTGTACTTAAGCATTTTCTTTGATCTTCCTCGAATTCAAATTCAACCTCTGCAGTTTTATATCTTAGAGCAGTAATAATTTATCTAATTCTTTTGATGAGATTTTCAGCATGTACCTTTTTAATACCATTTACTGTAACCAGATTGTGTAAACCATGACCCAAACATAAGTGGTGTTCATATTCACCTAATCGAACACTTTTTCTAACATTAGGCCCAGCAAATATGACCATTTGTATTTTTTTCTTTTTTAAATTAAATTCCTCTTCTATTTTATCAATCTCAGTTAGAGTCTCAGCTGTGTGTTTTTGGGTTATATCATGGTTGCTAAAGTAAAGTAAATCATTTTAAAATTATCATTTATTAAATGTTAAATGTAATATAGTTTCCTTCTGTATTGATCTGTCCACATATCAAATGTAATTGAGCAAAATTTTGGCCCTGAGTTAATTTGTTCTTGTACATGTGCTTTCATTGCTAGGTAAACATCATTAAGAGCAGTACAGCTTAGTGTTGTCCTGTCTGGCAAATCAAAATTAGAATTGATAACTTGATATCTCTAAAATCGATATTTTGAAATTTATAACAGAAAATCATTATATCTTAAATTTATATTAGACAACAAATTAGGGAGAATTTATCAAGAAGAATAAATTTGTTAAAAATTTATTCTGGGTTGCAAAGCTACACAAAAACAGAGATGATTAAAACAAATAAATATGCAATTATCCAATATCATTTAAATCATATATGTCTATGTGTAATCATATTGTTAGCATGGCTATAAAATTCAACTATTGTAAATCTTCCTCAGTCAAAAAAGACATAAAGGTAGATCTATTATTATAATAGATAATATATCTATAAATTTGATACCTTCAAAAAATCTTTTATTCCTATATTATCAATTGATTGAAAATATAATAAGTCAGCACAACATAATAACACATAATTTCTTGCTAGAAGCCATTTTTAGAGGTTTTAGAATTTACCTGGAATTTTGGTTTGGATATAAAATTCTTGCGATTTTGATGAAGTATCTGCTTTATTATTATGTTCAAAAGTCAAGTGTTTTAACAAATTTCCTGTGCTAATGTTTATTGAAAAGTTTTGAATTTTATAGCTAGATTTACAAAAAATATATTTTAATTTATTAAAGATTTTGGCTATATATGAGAAAATAATCTTTAAAAAAAAATATACTGTGAAAATGGCTTATTTGCATTATCATCGTCTCCAATAGCCTTTTCTAAGCAACAATTGCAGTATAATTTGTCAGAATTTATGGAAATTGTTTTATTATCTCTTTTTAAGTGTAAGTAACCAAAAAATTTCCAGACTATGGATTTTTTATTATCCAGAGTTTGGATACTAAAATTATTTATAGAATTATTAAATGTAGTTGCATCCATTTTAAAAATATATAAAATTATGGTAACTTTTGGAATTTTAGATTTATTGAATTCTATAATGACGTCAATATAATTATGATTTTAAAATAGTAGAAAATAAAAATTCATCAAAATCCTGATTGACATTAAAAAAATTACAACAGTGATGTTGACCAATTATTAGAATAAAAAAGTATAAAATATGAAAGTAATTTCTGCGCCGGCGTGATTTTTTTAAATGGCGGCGTTTTCGGCATAACCAAAAAAGGTTGGCCGGCGCACAAGTGTACTAATACTTAGTATATAAAGCTAAAATTGAAAACACTAATTCCGATTACTAACTAACATATAACTTACATTATAAGTTTGATAATCTGTTTTAAATAAATTTTATGAAATCTTAATTTTTTTAAAAACTAGCATAACGATTAAATGTTTAATATTTTGTTTCATAATAATAATAATAATAATAAAAACACTCAAGAAATTAAAATTAACCTGAGAAAAAAACCTAAGTAAACCCAACCAAAAGAACCAGAGTTTTTATAATATTTTTATTCAGTTTGAAGATTAAATGTTCATATGATAACTTTGAAAGTTTTTGAGCCCTAAATATCTCCCTGATTTTACTTAAACTAGATATGGGCTTTAGGTCTGATATATATTTTTTTATGAGAATTTATGACCATATATCTCATTTTACTTTATAGGGTCTTAACACAAAGAATTGCGCTATTGAAATTTTAAGAGCTGAGGGGGTGGGAATACCATATTTGTCAATATATATATTCATATAGTATCTATTCTATAATATCATTTTATATTTTAGTGTTAGGGAGTCTAAAGGGCTTTGATACTTTATTAAACTCTCTTGTGTATCAGATTGTCTGTTACTATATTTTATTCATCATCATACTTTAATAATTTTAAGTAAAATTCCAATTTATTTGGCACTCTTCGTAGAATCTCATAGGCAAAGAGAAAATATAATTCAGGTATAGCGATTTTAATGATGCTTAAAACAATTATACTTTCTTATAGTATGATAAAGAGTTAAATTTATTTTTATTTCTTTAAAATAGAATTTTATAAGTTCCATATGGTAAGACGATCTGACAATATAGGGCTGCGAATTAACTAAGTTATGCGCTATGGTTTCATGTCTGAAAAATATTTTGCTTCGGGCCGGGGCTTACAAATTTCTGTCCCAAGTCCAGTTAAAGTCTGAATTTGAACATTATTTAAAAAAAGTTAATACCCTATAAATCCATACAATATATTTACTTGATTAAACTATGCCCTAATCTCAGGACGGCTGCCGCAAACGAATTCGCAATTGTTGCATCTATATTGTCATCATAACCCGAAAAATAACCCGTGTCTGCCAATTCTAATTTGTGTTTTTGAATCTCTATAGGTCCAAGCAAGATAGGCAACCATTCCTTATAAGTGATATGTTGTAACATGGCTCCAACAATTTTTCTTGTCGTTTGAAAACTTTCATTATTTATTGGTAATATATTGATAATAACTTCTAATTAGTAAATCATCATAAGAAATAACTTTTACTTAATATCAATAATAGGTGGATATAATATACCAATCGACCTATGTCAATAAATTAACATAAACTAATTTTATACCCTTTTTCAGCAGACCAATGGGGATTAATATGTTGCAACCAATCAGCAATTCTGTTATGTTCTCTAAGCCAAATCGTATGCAATGCAGTTAAAGGGGTATTTTCATTACTTCTTTCATCGCCTATTTTAAATTTCATAATTTATAATACTCAAAACATGTATCTTTTATATTTGAATCTTTACATTTCCTTAAAATTACCTGCTCTAAAACAATGATAACGAGCCCTTCGTGCATATATACACTCCTCAATTTGTATATTACCTTGAGCTGGTAATAACTCTCTCATTAAATGGTTGAATGGATGAGTTTGAACTTTCATTTTAGCTATAATAAATTAAACAGTAATATTTTATATGTAAAATACGTGTTGTTGTGTCTCTCAAAGCCAAATTATCTTCAATTATGCTTCCATATAGCCCTGAGCCATCTAAATATGAAGAAACTTGATTCATTTGCTCTCGAGGACCTATATATATCTATGGATTTTATTGAGATTAGAAAATAATTAATATACCGATTTTGCAATCGGGTCTTAAAGCTGGAAAAGATCTAACGGCATTCATACATGTTTGATTAAATTTTGAAAAGAAAGGATCATCTGGAGGAAATGGCATACCATAACATAATGGGTGCTTAAATTGGAATATACAACAATCTAGTTTTGGAGATTGTTTTCCTAATATTTAAAATGTTTTTATTAGAAGGGTTGTTTACCGCCAACAGATACAAATAATCGCAATAGCATCATAGGCTAGCATTCGAACGGAATATAAATAGAGAATGGGAATTGGCCAAAAAATAATTTTTGAATCAGTCAACGTTAAATGACTGGAATTATTCTTATAATTAATATTACCAGTAGGAAAAGGAGTGTGCGTAATATCATGATCAATAAATTGACCAAATGTCATCGTAATAACTGTCATATCATTGTGAAACTTGTCGACATTGCTAAACACATTTTTAGTTATCAATCTAGGATTTGGTAATGCTCCTCCATTTTTAGCGATTCGAGGATTATTAAGTCCTTGATAAAAAATGAGATTATTTTAGAAATGCAGGTTTGTATGAATATATTTTATGTTAAAACAAAATTTATGTAACCATCGCCATAATCGGGTTCAATAAGTCTTTTGTGGGGCATATTTGACATTCCCCAATGTTTATTCTTTAAATTATTGCAAAATCCATCTAATTCCTTTTCATTTTTATTACATGTATGAATTCGCAAATTTTTTTCAATTGTACATTTCTGACCTAAAGTTGTGCCAGATATATTAAGGGATAATAAATAGGGTCCAATCTCGTATTTATTTAATTTTCCCCTTAATTTACATGAAGTTATAAGACAAGTAAAAGTGAATCATATTTACTTGAGGAGGGATTTCAGGGCATCTGCAACAAAAGCATATTCTAAGGCAATATTTCCATATATGGTAAATGGAGTCAGAGGATATGTGAATTCTCTAATTTTTAAATTGTCGATACCTTGTTGTATATAAAGAGTGGTTGTGTATACAAGTTTTAACACAAATATTTACTTTTATCGTATCTTAGAATGGAAAAATATTCTCGTATCTTGTTATTTACTGATGCTCCTCTTGTTATAGCACTATGTATATCAGATTGATGTAGATAGACACAATAGTTATTAGATGTTAAAAATGTCAACACTATAATCAAATAGAGGTATCGCAGATGAACCATGTCTATTATCTAATGTAAGCATTTTATACGTATAATAACTTGTATAACAAAACATCATTTAACTATTAGTTATTAAGGTTGATAAGTAGCGACTGAGCCATCACTCACTTATCGCTCTTAATTACTACGATTTAAACATTTCCTCGTTTTTGCCCTATGAAATAACTTCCATGGCGACAGGCAGGGGATTTGAAATAGAACACTGACATACAGGGTTTCCCATTCAAAAAAGGAAAAGTCTCAATCATAAAAGGAAAAGGGTCAATCATAAAAGGAAAAGGTCCAAACAAAAAAGGAAAAATGTCAATCAAAAAAGGAAAATTCCCAAAAAGGGAGGAAAAAGTCCGATCAAAAAAGGAAAAGTGTCAAACAAAGGAAAAGTGTCAATCGAAAAAAGAAAATTCCCAAAAGGAAAGGAAAAATGTCAATCAAAAAAGGAAAATTCCCATTCAAAAAAGGAAAATCGTAATATTTTAAATTTTTGTCAATTTTTCTTAAATTTTTATTTTTTTTTGTTATTCCTTCGTAATTTATTTCTAAATTTTTGCGATTTCTTTACAATTACTGTTCTCAATTTATTTCTAACTTTTTGCGATTTTCTTTACTTTTATTTTTCTTACTATATCTTCTCTCAATTTATTTTTATTCTCATTTTTAATAATTCTTTTTTATTTTTAAAAATAATTTATAAATTTAGGTTCATTTTTTAACAATTTCTTTATTTTTTTTTTCATCATACATACAATATGCTTTTTATGATTTTTTCATTGTAATCTTTTACATACATTTCTAACCTTTTCAATCTCTTTAAGTCATTTTTAATCTTTATTTTTTTGAGCATTTCTAAATTTTTTCTTCTCATTTTTGATAATTATTTTTTTAAAATAATATTTAATGTTTTTGGCAGACAATATAATTACAATTGCTAAATTAAATTAATCGTTTGGTTATAATGTACCTTTTTAAAATTAAATAAGTTTGAACTGTAATACCAAACGATATGTAAATTAATAAAATATAATCATTTTTAAATTCTTATTTTTAAAATTATCAAAAATGAGAAGAAAAAAATTGAGAAATGCTCAAAAAAAATAAAGATTAAAAATGACGAGATTGAAAAGGTTAAAAATGTATGTAAAAGATTACAATGAAAAAATCATAAAAAGCATATTGTATGTATGATGAAAAAAAAACGTAAAGAATTGTTAAAAAAATGGACCTAAATTTATAAATTTATTTTAAAAATACAAAAGAATTATTAAAAATGAGAAGAAAAATAAATTGAGAGAAGATATAGTAAGAAAAATTTATGTAAAGAAAATCGTATAAAGTTAGAAATAAATTGAGAACAGTAAGAAAAAATCGTAAAGAAATCGCAAAAATTTAGAAATAAATTAAGGAATAACAAAAATAAATAAAAATTTAAGAAAAATTGACAAATATTTAAAATATTACGATTTTCCTTTTTTGAATGGGAATTATTAAGAAAAACATAATAAATATAATATATGGTAAAATACCAAAAAAACCTACGATGGATGAGATATTATAGAGTATTAGGAATTAAATTAATTATATGTTTTACGTGTACGTCAATTAATAAGTAATTCATAGTGAGCTTTTAACTTTTTTAACTGGTCTTAGGTCAACCCAGACCGTCGGTCTGGGATGCCGGACTGGGTGTAACAGTCGGACTCATTAGTTAGATAAGACCTGACCGTTGACGCACTATGCTTAAAACAAAAGGAAGGAAATTTTAATGTCACGAAATATTTTTTAAATTCAAATTAAGCCCTAAAATTTCTTATGAAAATGAAAGCTATTTAATAATATATTAATGTATTTGTTTAAAGTGAGTGCTAATTTTAAAGAACTTTCAAAATTGCAGCATAAGTATCTAGCACGCCCCTGGTTGGATATTTGGGCTATATTAATACTGGAATTATTTCCACAATATGAGTTTGGAACTGAAACCAGAAT